>NW_006800192.1:665170-789578 GCF_000485575.1 Poecilia formosa | reverse complement strand
ACCGCATGCCAGACACCAAGTCTGAACATTAAATTTTTTTTTTTTTTTTTTTTTAACAAACAGGTGCCTTTTCTGATGTACCGTTTCTTCAGAAGTATCAGAAAAGTCAACACTAAACATATTAAATGCAAATTCAGGAACACCAGGTAAATTTCAATACGTTCATACACATGTACACACAAGCTCACTGCTATTTCATGTTGCTGTTGTTGGGCTAAAATCTCTGCTGAGTAATAAGATTGTTTTAGGAGGGGCAACGATGTTAGCTTAAAAAAACCTAAGCAGAATAAATAAAATTAATGAGCATTAAAGTAATATTTTACATTACAAATGTCTCTAAGTAGGGTCAAAGAGATGTTATTACCTGCTTTCGTCTCTATTTTTGTTATTCTAAACTTTCCTGAGCATAACACAAATTGTTTCGACATCCTGAAAAGTAATCAGCCTGATTTCCTCTCGCCCCACAGAGTAATGAACGGAGAAACAGAGCAGCATCCAAACAGAGATGTGATGACCGGCATGAGAAACTTTGTTTAACTCACTGGCAAAAAAAAAAAAAAAAAAAAAGGACATGGCATGATGTAATGTTAAAAAAAAAGCAACAAAAAAATGAAACAATAATGTTTTTTTTTCCTCTATTAAAACAAAAACTAAAGTAGCAGCAACTTCATATTCCACTTTTATTTGGGAAGCTACAAGTCTTATCGCTGGGATCTAACAAGTGATCGAATTACTCACTAAACATAGAAAACCTACCAGCCGGAGAGAGCGGATACAGCTGGGACAAGCTATATGTATGCATGAGAAAGGTGAGACCTGTCCACACCAGGGATATACGAGGCTCAGATGAAAAAATAAATCAGCGCTGTTGCACATCTTCCTAATGAGTCACACTCTAAGTAGTTACTCTTAGTATACCCAAATGTAGTCTTGTAGTTAAAAATACATAATGTTACATTAGCGATACTTGGCGCATCGCGTGTTTTGGAGTTGGCAGCAATTTTCCAGCACCGATGCTCAGCTGTGCTCTGAATGGTGACATGAAAAGAGAGCAACAACACCCTTTAGGTAATAACTTCTGTGTTGTAGGAACATCTGATGGGATATTTTATTTGCGGAAGATGCAGACAGCTCAGTCCTATGATGATGAGATTTAATTGCGTCAGTTTGACATGTTGCTTAGGTCCTTCAGGGAAATAGTGAATCTGGCTGCATGAAAGTATGATTGAATCATTTCGAAGTTTGTTTTCTAATTGATCTGTATACAAGGTGAGGTTTTCTTTTTCAGATATTTTCATCTACTCCATGTTTTCAGACAAGTTCTGTCCAAATGATATCTGTTTAACTGTTTGTACAATATTTTACACTCAGATCTGACAGTAATCAGATTTGAGTGTGGTAAGTTTTTTATTTGTCTGAAATAAAAAACTTGCTCATTATTTGAAACATTTGAGTGTAACAAAACGAAGATTAGAACACTTATAAGGAGGCAAATCCTCTTTCGCTGCACTGTGTTTTTTTTTTTTTTTCATTCTGCTATCTATGGAGTTATACTCAGAGCATAAAAGGTTGATATTATCTGGTTAATTAGTCAGATTTTCTTATTTCAGCTAGCTCAGCACAGAAACAGGTGGGAGAAGGCAGAGACATGAAATCATAAGTTCACTGAACGCCTTATTAATTGCAACAATTAATGATAAACATTTTTGACTTATTTATGTGAACAAACGCAAACCAAGCTCCGAATAATTACTGTGTCTTAGAATGACAGATGTTGCCCCTGAGTGAAACCTCCTCATAGATCTGTATCTGTAGTAAGAGGTAAAACATTAAATCACATGCATGGTATTGGAATGTATAACAAATATAAATAAGATTAATGTAACACAAGAATAAATTATTTAGCCATGTAAGTCCTGAGGCGGAAACTGATACCAGTCACTTGAGAGATAAACACAGAGGAAAGTGTATTACACGGAGAAATTTGGTTTAAATATTTATTTAAAGTGTTCTTTGATTTGGCTCCAAATAGGATACATGGGCAGCTTTGTTCAATAGTCGATGAGTCTAATTAAATACATTCAAAAGGAAACATCCGATCTGATGGGAAACTGTCCGTCCATGAAAGCCTTTCTGAATGTTCCTTTGTAGTGGAATCGTCTGTTTGCCAGGGCAGGAAATCAACATGCTGTTTCGATGAGACAAGCATCCGCAGAAATTCAGGATTTCAGCAGGGGTGCTAATTTGTCATGCTCTGACACAACATTGAGAATGCATAGAAGGCCATCCAATCTCCTGCTGGCACATGGGGGTCATTAAATAGTCGAAGAAATGACATCCATATACACAGAGAGGATGAGATAGATTCCTGCATTTAGAGGATGAGGCCCTTTTTCGCTCCGTGACTTGGATTACACCAAAGTCTGCCTCACATATGGACTTCTCTGACCAAAATTCCATTAGTCTTTTTTTTTATTATTATTATTACATAAAAAAAGAACATAGCTGTCTACTAGTAATCCTAGCATCAACCATCAATGAACCTTTTGCCCAAACATGATATCACTTATGGCATATCAAGTGAAAAAAAAAACAAAAAAACATTTCTTTATATATATATTTTGCTAATACATTAAGTTTTTGCGAACTTTGTGGATTAGAGGACTTGGGTGGCCAATCATTTCTCAAAGTTGGCGATAATGGAGAGTCGTTTACTTGAACGTGTGCATATTCCAAGTCAATGAAATGCAAAGCAGAAGTGTGATAGTAGGACAGGGGGATAATATAAATACTTTTTTTATTGAAAATCCAATCATACTTGCTAACTCTTTTCTGCTGCTTGCAAAGAACGACGACACCATCGGCTTAACTTTTCTTCAGACGAGGGCTAAAACAAGGCAGGAAGCATTTCCGGTTGGACAGATAGCCCTTTGATTCTGCACAGCTGTACTGCCGTCGTGGCTTCGGCTTTAATCTACTGTGGCACAATATCTCAATCTTTCCTTAGTAATAGCGAACCCCAAGCGTCTAGCTGACACTGGACTCTGTGCTGCTGCTGCTGCTGCTGCTGCTGCCTCTGTGTTTCTGTGGACTCGACACTTTCCAAAGATAACACAGTCCAAAGATTTCCACTCATGGGCAGACTGAGGCCCCGCTGAGGCAAACTGCCTGATGGGGAACAGACCAAAAAGGGCAGACACATCTTCTAAGATGCACAGCACTACACTATCTGATATGCCTTCAAGGTTTATAGTTAGTTACCACAGACGAGAGAAACAGGGACAGACAGTGTGATCTAAATACACCCAGAGGATAAAGAACCAGAAGATGCACGAGGCCCAGCTGGTTTGAAAGCACGACACCAACGACAGAGTAATAAGGATGTCATCAAGTGCAAAGAGTCAAACAAGTCAAGCGTATTTACACGTAAATCTACTGATCATGCTATAACTTATCACTAATAGCCCCCCATTCCCTAATAACGAACTGATTCATGTCAAAACACGCTCCTGTAATATACCGTTGCGTTCTGTTATTCATAGGTAAATTAAGATTTCCAGGAAAGGCTTGTCCCTGTGAGAGCGCAGGCCATGTGCACAGTCATACACCACATGACGTCTTTGTAGGGGAGCATTCCTTCTCGTCTTTTTACTCTGCCTCTTAAACCATTCTTTTCAATTTACAAACGCGGCGCATGAACAGCGGTTTAGCAAAAAATAAATAAAAAATACAGGGCGGTAGATTAATACAAAATTAAGTTACAAAGAAAACACGTGAAATGTTCCAGACTGAGGACAACACAAAAAACTTTCCACAGGAGGAAATGCACAAGGCTGAATTTCACTTAACCTCTTTTTGCACTGTGCGAAAATGGACAAAAATAGCTGAGAGTTTTTGCCATTGCCAAACATCACAATTACCCAACGCAATCTCTCTGAGGGGAGCAGGTATCTACAGTATGTCAACATCGTAACGTCTCGGATGGAAGTCAATATAACTCTATCTTGACACTCTCCTTAAAATATTTTCCTTCCAACTGTGCCCCACTAAACACTACAGAGGAAGGCAAAACAAAAATGATGGCTTCAGCATTCGCCATAGCTTACAGGAGCTGGGATTGTGTCTCCTCTCCATTAATCACTATATGGTGACAGGAGGTGGTCCTCCAGTCAATCAGCCTACCCCCGAGGGGTGACCTCAAGGCCGACAGCTTCCCTAAAGCCTCGGCTTATTCAAAAGGGCTCCTGCCTGTTCCAATAGCTTCAGCTATACAGAAGTCTGTGCCAGACCGGGCCTTTCATCCGCCAACATTTGCACATCTAGCATCCTGGAATAAAAGCATCAAAGGTGTAAAGATTGCAACTGAGGAAAAAGAAAGTGTTTAGGTGTGTGTGCGGCCAGCAATGTGCCCGTGTGTTGCAGCGTGTGGGATAATCCTCCACGGCTTCAACAGTGGGAATCTCAAAGTGGAGTAGAGGTTATTCAAGGTTAAACCTCAGGAAGTCTGAGGAATGCCTACTGTTGCATGTCATGGGAGAAAGGACAATGAGGTTTTCCCATCTTTTAATTTGTCTCTTAATATTAAGTGGGTTTCATGCAAATTTTTCAGGTCAAAATTTCATCCTGATTCAAGTAAGGTATCCAAAGATCTCAGTCCTCTTTAATCTCAAAGTCCACAGTTATATCTTGTATATATTTTAATGCTTTTATCTTTTTTTGAACCTACCAGTCTCTATGTCCTGCTGCTGACAGCTACTACTCAATTTCCCCTCTGTGGGACCGATGGAAAGGACAACAGAAAAAATGTCTTCTTAGTGACATAGAATACTTAAGGTTAGTTATTGAGGATTTTCTCAATGACTAACCTCAAACTTAAAAGAAACTGCATTTTGTATTTATCTGACTATATTTGTGAAAATTGGTTTAATGATCTGAAGCATCCAGGTTTGACAAAAACAGAAGAAACTAGGGCACTAGGGTGCTAGCTTTTTATTGGGGGAACGTTATCTTTTTTGGTAACACTTTATTTGAAGGGGGTTGAAAAAGACTGACATGACACTGTCATAAACACGTCATGAACATGAATAAGCCTCCATGAATATTTATGACTGTTGTCATAAAGCGTCATTCGGTAAATAATGACACTTTTAATACAAAGTTGACATTATTCAAAATGTCTTTGTTATGACAACTTGACATTAACCAGTAAATCATTACTGATATAAATTTGTTATAAAAGTATTACTGATTGCACTTTAAAAATTAGGTAACTTTATGTTATTAAAGGTAAAGTTTAAACAGTAATGATTTCTTGGTTAATGTCAAGTTGTCATAACAAAGACATTTTGAATAATGTCAACTTTGTATTAAAAATGTCATAATTTACTGAATGACGCTTTATGACAACAGTCATAAATATTCATGAAGGCTTATTCATGTTCATGACAGGTGTTATGTCATGAACATGAAAGTGTCATGTCAGTCTTATTCACCCCCTTCAAATAAAGTGTTACCTCTTTTTTGCATCAATAAATCATTAACAGCTTAAAGTCCAGAAGCTCCAAACAAAACAAAAAAAGACATTCCTCTGGTACACTGGCCTGACAGAAAGTTAAAAAGTGGTACTACTCCTTATGAAAGACAGCTTCAGAAGATCGCATCTGGGAACTGCTTCTCCACAGCGTTGTGTGCTAATGCCTTCTTTTTCATTCTAAGTCCCTTTCCTTCCAAATTCGAAGACACCAGTTGTACTCATTCCAGCCGAGTTACATAAGAGTGTCTCACTCTGGACAAGCCTTGGCAGCAGTGGATGGCTGGTTGGCAGGTTCAGGTCTAACTTCCTCTGAATGCTGAGACACAGAGGTTTCAGATGGCAGCGGCGGGGATCTCCTTCGGAGTAATTTCAGGTAGCCTAGGCATGTCTGGAGCCCTGAAACAGCTGACTCTACTGTGGCCTTAAAACTCCCATGGTACAATGCATCAATGCACTGCTATGTGCAAAATGGGGTAAAGACAGGCGTGACAGAGAATCAAATTTATTTTGTCTGGGAAATCTTTCTAAAACAGAAAACTGAGACGTTTCTTGCATGGAGGAAGATTAAGAAAAAGACATGCAGAAAGCTTCTTGCAGATGTTGCAAAACAAATTACAAGAATGGTCTTTGATTTTTTTTACTTTTTTTTCATCAAGCACAAAAGAAAAAGAGTGAGCCTATAACATTACATTTTGGTCAAAAACAACCAGTGTACCTTCTTCCACATATTTGCTTGGCGCAAACAAGCCATTGTGATGGGTTTCTTTCAACAACCCCTCTTTTATTTTACAACTCTCCAATAGAGACACAACTAGTTCAATTCATGAAGACCTTAAACTTCAGAGGCCTTCACAGGACAGTTGAAGTTGTACTTGGTTCAACCTACCCAAATGTGGACTATTTTACTAATTAAATCATTTCCAAAAGCAACTGGATGCACCGAATTCTGGTTAAAGGAATTACAGTAAATGAAACATGGAAAAACTCTGACAGCTATGAATAGTTTTTTTTTTTTTTTTTTTTTTAGGTCACCGCTTAAATAAACAAACAAGTCAGTTAAACATAAAACAAAAATATTTTCTGCATATGCCCCTTCCTGTATTTAATGTTATTTTGTTTTACATTTTTTTTTCACATTTCTAAATGAAACCCCTCCTCTGTCTTTTTGGGATCCAATTAGATCCTTGCTAATACGAATGGCATCCATGCCAGAAATATGGAGAAAACAGTCTCTGATGTCTTCAAACACCAAGGGCCAGACAGAGGAACAGATTCTTAAATTTTATAAAAAATATTTCCAAACACTGAGATTAAAGGCTTGTTCTCCAGCTTTTATCTTATAAACAAACGTGTAAGCAAAGCATTTTTGTCCTTTGTGTGTTCAATGATCCTTAAGTGACCGCTAAAGAAACCACTACACAGCCCATAGGAATACATCTGAATGAATCACAACATTCTCTGACATATTCACTGAAAGATCAGACTTAACTTTGCACAGCTTTAACCACAGCAACCATGTAAACATGACTCGCTGTCCTCAAAGCTTCGAGCGACATTACTTATGGTTTACATCAATCGAGATTTTCACTCCTCTTTATAAGCAAGACTAAGCAAAAGTCAAAAAAAGAAAGCCTTTCTAACCCTCGCCACAGATGGAAATTGGTTCAGATGTTTGCTTAAATTAAGACAGATGCTTTTGGGATAAAATCTCACAGTTTATGGTAACTTCACAACAATCTCTGTGTACAAGCTTTGCCCCTTATGTCTGTGCTTTGGATTTAAGTACTTATATTTTAGTTTGCAAAATTTCTGAGATATGTCTGCCACAGATTAATGCCAAAAACCCTTTAAAAAAAAGAAATAAAGACGAAAAATATGTATAAGTCCAGTGTCATTCTTTTTCTAATCCGATTTATATTGAAAGTATTTTTTATTTATTTTGTATTATTATTATTAGTCATCAACATGTTTCTTTTCACTCGAAGTAACTTAAAAGTTGTGGAGGGGCTCAGCAGAGACTTTAAACTAACAGAGATTGTGTGTAATGAGCAAAAGATTAGGATGATGGCAAAGAGGCCTTTCATTCTCAAAAGTTAAAGTGCATGAAATATGACCAAAGACCTCTAGTATTGAATGATGAGTGAAAAGATTTCTAAGAAAGGTTTATGAAGAAATGTCTACATTCTGTGTGAGAAAGTAGACATCACCATGGCTGCCCTTATATGCCAAAACAGGCTTTTAGCTCACTTCCACATATTTTATCAATGCTTCTGTTTCACCCACCCCCCCTCCTCCATCTGGCTCTGTTCATCTGCTTTAAATGATATAACAAAGGTTTTCCAATCTTCTGCTAAAAGTGGTCCCCTTGAGTGTCATGGGTGGGCTGAAAGAGGAGTCTCGGCTGGTGCTTGAGCTCTTTCAACTGCACCCTTCAATCACCCTCACAATGTTTGGAATGGAGGTGAGAAGAGTGTTCATGCTTCCAACTAAAGAGAAACACATTCTGGTTTCTCTGGTTTCCTAAAATTTGTCGAAAATATGTCTTAACTACTACATAATAAGGTACTTTGTTTTGTTTTGTTTTTTTTGTTTTTTTTTTAACTTTGAACATCAAGAAAAGTTCTGCTCCAAATGGTTTCATTACACAAATCTTATTTTTATCCTTCATTTTTTCAGAACCAAAATTCCTCCTTCAGTGCATTCTTCTGTCTAAATTGGGTAGAAAATGACTTGTTTTGGGCTTCAAAGTGAGAAAGATTATACGTTTCATTGAGGGCTCAACAATCTAAACATTTCCTATCCTACCTCTAGTCTCCCACTGAGCTTAGATTACTTCTAAAAATACCATCTGAAGTTGCGACTTTGGCTTTGACGATGTTTGAAGATGATAAATGGAAACAGACACCTCGCAGTGTGGATAATATTTACATGGATTAAAAAAAAATAAAAAAGAGGCTTACACTGGCCGTCATCATTCCACAGTTTTGCATTGTACACCCACTGTGGGTGGTTACAATCCTGTGAACCGGAACGTGAGGTGACAGTGTGCAAATTATTAACTCATCGCCACAAATCGTTGCATACCGCCTGCTGCCACTGCCAAATAACTCAAACTTTCTGTGACTGAAATTCTGTTGCGCTGCAGTCATTTACAGGATTAACTACTTCCATCAATCCCCATCATGGTTTTGTTTTGTCAAAACCAGTGAAATACTAAAACTAATATCATGCAGAAAAAGAAGAGGATTTGTGGAACAGGCCTGTCAGGTCTTTGAATTGTGTGTTTAGTCCTTCATGTGTCCTAAGTCTCAATATTGGGTGTATGCCCACATCAGCAGAGTGGAATCCTCAGTGTTTCTTTTAGTCAACACTGGGTACAAGTTACCTTTAATTTCCTTCAGCATATTTTAGTTGTTTTTTTTTCCATAGATCAGCATACCATTTGTTAGTGAAAGCTCCACGATCTATGTTTTTAAAAAATAAGTATCAAATTAATTAGATATGGGTCAGATGTTGTTTTGTTTTGGCTGGCCAGTGAGCTGGACTTATTTTAGGCCATTAAGCAAGTATATTCTTAAAATTCACTTTTTTTTTTCAAACACTTGGATTTCGGACACTTTCTTCACTCTCATCTCACCATTGTACCAGATACAAAATAGTTTATGTGTTTTATAGTTTTCAACTTTAAGAAGCATTCAGCAATTTTTCTCTTATAAAAATAATTTATAAAAAAAAAAAAAATGAAGTGCAACGTCACTGATTTGGTCACATTGTCCTGTATTTAAAAAAGAAAGTTGGGATAAATAAAATATGCAAAGCCACCATGATCAAAAGACTGACAGTTAGAGAAGCAAAAACCAAGGGTCACCAAAGCATTGCACCTTATTGGTGATGATCTATTCAAAGAGATGCTGTGAACCTCTGCCACTTTTTAAGCATTGCTTCAGAGCAACAATTGACTGTCATATCCTTTCAAACTGATGCTCAAACAAAACATATCAATCCCTGTTTTTCCAGCTGAAGGCCGCTCGAAGACTAGATCCATCACGGCACATGAATGTAACGAAAATCCAATAAATCCTCCATTAAAGGAAAACAGTAATGGTAAATGATTCAAAGCCAGCCAGCTGTGGCAACACTACGTGATCCAAGGTGAGGAGAAGAAAAAATAAGCCTGTTTCATGCTATGGTGCATGAGTGACAGTTGGTGGTGTGACAAAAAAAGAAAATGTGAACTGCTTTGGTTCTTGTGTGGATTTCTCCTTTTCTATAGATACAGAGGGAAAGAGATGTTTCCTTACAAAGACAGCCACATCAAAGCTGAAGGAGAGAAAAGGAGTCAGCAGGACATATGAGGGAGGATGTCTGATGAATCCTGTGGCACACCGGGATTTGGCTGAGGGCCACTAGGGCACAGAGTTAAAGGTCGGTTGTTTTAAAGGCAGCGCTGGCACTCTTCTTTTCCTATAACCCCAAAGTCAAATTACAGATATGAGCAACTAAACTCACAGATTATATGCTGACAGATATAAACACACTTTAAAGAAAGTTCAGAACATAAAAAGAAAAGAGAAAAATAGCAACAAAAAAAGATATTCCATACTGGCATACTTAATCAATGTAAACTGAGAAACAAAATAAATAAAATAGTGCAAGTAAAAAAAAAACAAAAAAAAAAAAAACATTTTTTGTAACCAACAACGTCTTTCGTTGTTGGTTACTTTTGCCGGGTCGAAGCCCAGATAAAGGAGGAAAGTTGGAGTTATAGGATTAAGAAAAACAAGAATTATAAGAAGACGATTCATTTATTTTTACTCACTCCAACAACATCCTCTACATTTACCGCTGATGACCAATTACAAGACCAAGTCAATGAGATTAAGCGACTTCTAGGCACTTTTAAAACAGCTAGTAGGTAGTTTTCTTACTAAGCAGCAACAATGGGCGTGGTAGACTGATAACAGGAAGTGTCTATGTGTTACCAGGTTGTATGACAACAACCCTCTTCGGTGTAGACTCTGCCTTTCAGCGGATAATTAAAGTTAGACTTTCTTTTTTTTTCTTTTATGTGTGTCGAGGGCTTCTAATGTGGTCCCAAACATCTTTTATCCATTAATGAAACGGAGAGAAGGCAAAAAATCTGACCAGAGGCAACTCAAACCCGAGCTCTAGAACCTCACAAATCCTCCATAAGTAAACATGTCTGTGCAGTCAACAAATAAATATTGGTTTACGGAAAAACAAACACAGAGTCTTTCCAATTCTTCTTCCCCGCCAGCAGTCAGATGTTTAACGTCTGTGGTCACGGATGTTACACACCTGCCTGTTTCAGTGGGATGTGCTGCGAACTCAAAGTGGTGGAGAACCTCAGGGCGGTCTGGTTCACATGAACTTCTCTTTAAGCTGTCATGATGGGCCTTTTTCAAACGGCACTACATGTTGTTGTTTTCCGACAGGAGTTTGTGTAGCTGTCAGAAGTAAACCTATGAGATAAATATAACTTACTGCTGCAAAAACCCTGTGATGCATCTCTTGTTATGCAGAGATCCAGTCCTTTGGTCAGAGCCCCGTGTTCACCCTTTTTCCCCTCAATCTTGTAAACAAGAAAAGAAAAGAGGGGGAAAAAAATCCCCCACAGATGAAAAAGTAGACAGCTCTCTTCTTTCCTGGATGGGTGAGTAGTAGCACTGAGGGGCCTTCCAACTGGAAACAGATGGCTTCTTAATGTGTGCATGCCTTTGGAGTGTGTGCAAGAGAATGTGGGAATGAGTGTGCTTGTATGAATTAATGTTACAGCTGTGTACAAGTTTGCATGGGCCAGCAATCAGTCCTAATCATACAGTCAGAAAAAAAAAAGAAAAAAAAAAAAAGAAAAAGCACAGGGACAAAATACAAGGAAAACTCTCTGCCACACCTAAATCACACGTTAACCTCAGAAATGTTATCTCACTGCATATGGTTGCAAACTGAGAATGTATACAAAAGCTGAGCACGACAAAGTGTGAGACGAGTGATACCATCAACCCTTCAGACAATCTGGTTTTGTAGAGAAAAAGAAAGATCCCTTCCGCCCACTTTTCATTTTTTGCTTCTTCAGATTTCTCCTCCTTGGCACATTGTTGTTTAGGTTGGCCTCTAGGGGTGACTCTAAGTCTATCATCCTATTTTAGGCTTTCTTTGAGGCGCAGCAGAGAGATGAGAGTCTGGGCCACTTGATCTTCCACTGTGTCCCATGGGTGCCATGGGACATGAATGTTTTTAATTATTCTCCTCCTCTCCAGCCTTCCCAGACACAGAAATGTTAGATTTTTCTGGCTTTAAAGTGACTTCAATGTGACTTCAGTTTATGGTGCAAGTAGATCTTTTTGAACCCACTCTGGCAAACACTGACTCGCTGTTTAATTCTGCCAATGGTGCAATGTAGATACGTGAAAGAGAAAACTAGTTTCAGTATTTCAACGACCAGAGCACCCATAGTCTCCTGCAATCGCATGGAAACAAGACATTGTTTAGGAGGCTCTGCATATTAACTCATTCAATTATTTCTCTTAGGAGAAGAATGTTCTCCTAAGTTTTTGACAACTCAAAAACTTGCTCACTCTCTTCTAGCAGTTCATGGCTTCACAGGTCAGGTAGGTCGGGTGTGACTCATTCCTAAATAATTAATCATGGTGGCTGTCATTAGCCAATATTACCCAAATATCCTTAGCAACTCTAGAAAATAAATAAATAAAAAGAAAAAAACTACAAATGATTTCCTGAATATTCATGTGTTTGGATCCAGAAAATAGAAAACAATAGAGGCAAATTGATTGACGTCACTTAAAACTTCTTACTAGTCTTGTTATCAATTTGAAACAAGTCATGTAGAGGACAGAGAAAATATGTGGAAGAAGGTGCTCTGGTCAGATGAGATCAAATGCTTTTTTTTTTTTTTTTTTTTTGCCTACAAGTAAACACATGTGAAACATAGTGAAGGTGGGATCATCCTGTGGGAAAGCCTTTTTTTTAGCAGGGATTTGGGAGCTGAACAGAGTTGATGAGATGGAGTCATATACATTGAAACACTGTAAGAAAACCAGCTATAACGGGAAATGATTATGGTCTCAAAACAATGTGACGGCATCCCAAACTGTTCATAAAACCTTAATTAGACAAAGATTAAACAGTCAAAAGCCAGTGTTCTGTCAACTGCAGGTGTTAGTTTTTAGCTGACAGCAACCTTTTTTTTTTTCCCCTCCACTGAATAAAAACATCCTTTTTAACAACCACAAACATTTCATTTGTCAAACTGGTCATCAAAACTACCAATTTAAGAAAATTATAGCGTAAAACAAATACACAAGTCTTCAGTGGTCACAATGAATCATGCCCTTAGCCAACTTTATAAGAGGTTGTAAAATACAAGCCAGATAATCCACCAAGAATGTGTCACCTCTGATCTCAGCTGCCACCCTTCAGAGAGGATCAGCACTGTGCCAGATGAACCTGTTCTAGCAGGTGAATACCGTCAAATTTTAGCTTTTATTTATTTATTTTTGGTTAAGATTTATTACTTTAAAGAATAAAAATCACATGTTTAGAAAAGAACAAGGGTTGCAACAGCTGGGTAAACTGTGATGTCTGACTGATTTACAGCAGCTTCTTGTAAAACACGTAACACAAAGATGACAGTGAAAGCACGTTTTCTGGGGGGCTTAAAGGATATTTCTGTGTGAAATTGATCCATTTCCCACATCAGAAATTGGTTTGTGTGATTGTGATCACTGAAAACATGATTAATTTATCACTTGGTGTTCAAATTTAGACATTATGAGAACTAAACAATAGTCTGCCGCCATAAGTGACCCTCCCTTTCCCCTTTTATTCAGCCTCAGAGACAACATTACAGTCGAGATGAGGCCATATTGTATTTACGGACAATGCAAAAATAAGCATAGGCTGCTTTAATCAGGCTCTTCGTACCACATCTAGCGCACTGACAATAATTGCAGCCTGACAATATAAACAGGCTGTAGCCGAGGCTAACACGCAGAACGGGGCAAGATGAGTTGATTTCTCCAAACCGTCAGCTGCCGGGCTGGCCATGAAACTATAAACAAAGACCAAATCATCACCAGTGCTGCTTACCTAATGAGGAAAACCACATCGGCTAAAGGTAATTTTCCTTGTTTTTATTAAAGAACCATGGCGCTCATTTGGTCACATTTTAAAACAGTGGTGATTTTGGTGAGCAAAACAAAACAAAGTCTCAACCGGAGGGTAGTGCTGTGGTACTGAAGACAAGTCTTATTCTCAGGACTAAAAGCCCCCGGCATGCTTTATCCAACAGTCGACTCACACATCATGTGGCTGCGAACCGTTCATGTTATTCGTACACACCTTTCATACAACAACGCAGACCACTTGGGGGACACCACTCCCGGTTCGGTGTACAAGGCGTGCATCTTTTGTGTTGCTTTTACGAAATTCACAACAAAGGTTGTGTCATGGCAGAGTGTATGACTGTCTGCCAATTCCCTATCTAAGGAATTCCTTAGATAGGAATTGTAAAGACAGTAGGAATTGTAAAGACAATTCCTATCTAAGGAAACTAAGACGACTCTTTCAAGGCTTTGCAGCAATTCCTCTTGCAGAATGAGCATTTACTAATAGTGGGCAGCTGAGTGCATTGAATCGCTAACTATGCAACAATTTCTCATACTAAGTATGCATCACATCATTTCAGTTTGAATGCATTTTGGAAAATATTTGCACTGAGCAACCATATGAAAAATAATTCTGGTTTATGACTGTTAATGTGCACTAGTGCTTTGTTTTCTCCTAAAGTTGCTGGTTATTAAAGAAGGTTTAGATAATACCTCTCTATGCTCCCAAAACATCCATGGGTAAACCTTCTTTTTGCATATAAAAGGTGTTTTGAGTATACAAAGAGTCATCTTCATTCTTATGAACAAATACCTAAGGCAGACGGCTACAGTTTCATAAACCATTAGCTCTGTGGGTGAGACATTTTGTTCCACTTCTTTATTACCCCTGAACAGACATATGCATGTAAGTGCTAATGACTGTGATTAAGGAAACCCGGATTAGGCCCTGCTGTGGTTTGTGCAGGCTATAATGCAAGAAGGCAAACAGGAGTTTGGTTCTGTTTTGTGTAAATCTAAAAAAAAAAAAAAAAACAGCAGAAAACACTCTCTTAAAGACGTACCACTTAATTGAAGCTTAAACTCTATACAATGTCTGTTCCACAAAATAGCAGTAAATGACACAGAATAGAGTAAACATGACTGAAACCAAGTCATTACTCATACCAAAGGAGGGAGCCTCTGGGATAAACATCTCAACATCGTGGGTGTGCTAATGCAAAGTCATCAGAGGGAGCACATTTAAAATGAAATTAAAAAAATTCAGTTACAATAAATCTTTTCATTTCACCATCGCTGTTAGAAATCTAATATTGTTTCCACTTCTATACAGTTTGAGATGAACAAACATAAAAAAAATAATTAAAAAGAACAGAAAATAAGTATTGGTACTCGATCTGTAAAAGTATGACAAGCATCCGACCCTAAATACGCCGTGCCATTTAACTTCGAAAGACTAACACATTATATCTTTTGTGGACCAGGAAAATCACTGCATAATGTGCTCAGTGGGCCAAAAGGTCACTTTGCTAGTCTGATAAAATTAGGCTCAAATGTCTGGACGAGTTACAGTAACAAAATAAATCAGCTAGCCACACAGAGAGCCACCAAGGGGGACCAGAGCGAGGGGCAACAGGTGGCTGTCAACTTAGAGAGAAAAAGGGCCATCATCCACTTAGAGTCTGTCTATCTCTCTCCAGGCTCCACTAAGCTCAGCCACGCACCAGCAGGGGACAGAAGAATCCACACTAGAGGGGGTTTCAAACAAATATTCACGACCGCAGCCATATCAAACTTGTGACCTGTTGTGAAATCAACGAGAATCCGCCAACGAGATTATCAATTACAGTGTTGTTTAAAAAGAAAAAAGCTTTGAATATAAAATAGCTCCGCAGTATCACTTGGGTAATTCACGTCTAAACTCTCAGAAGAAAAGAAACCCTGAAGTTATCCACAGACACAACCTTAATCTCTCTCTTAATCCTTGTGCATGTCACTAATTCTTTGATCAGCTGTCATATTTTAGGGAAGGACGCAACACCGGCGCATCCTCAGCTCCAGTCAAACATCTGACTCGGATCATGTTGACCTCATTTAAATAAACCATGTCTAGGTGGATTTTACCTCAAGTGAAATTTGACAGTCTGCAGCTTAATAACCTTTGCAGATTTTGAGTTATTTTTGCACTTCAAGCCAGCAGGAGGGGTGTGTGTTTAAGAGAAAAATATTCTCCTCCTTGCTGTGCCGCTGCTGCAGACATCATGTATCAGTAACGAACTCTGCGAGTTAATTACTTTTTAAAAGCCTGTTTAGTCATTTTATATGACAAAATAACATTAAATAAGGTAGCAAAACAAACAGCACCCACTTATCAGCGCTGTATTTCCAGAAAGAAGCGGAACAAGCACGTCAGTGTAGTTAAAGCGAAATCTGAAAGCCAACATCTGAATCAGATTGGACGCACGTGTGTCTGCACACATGCCGCCGCGTGCGCGTGCTCGCATGTGTTTCCACTCAACTCTTTGTGCCGGTTCCCTCACATTACTCAAAAAACACAGAAACTCTCGCTGGCTCATGCCATTGCTCTGTTTTTTAGTGTGTTGTGGAAGTGCTGTTAATTGTCACACAAATTAAGGCCCCGGGCCCCATCCCACAACTGCCACTGTTTAAGTTCAAAAAAGGATGCAAAGGAAGCAATGTGCCGCTAATACAGGTAATTAGAGCTCATATTATTTCCATGTGTGATATGAACAGATTAGGGTGGAGTTTATTACTTACCAATGCAGGCGTGAACTCTGACTGAAAGCTGCGAACGGAGAATGATGCTGTGTTTCTTGCCCCTCCTGCAAAGAAAAAAGAAAGTGCTCAACAATTTGTGTTCAGGGTATCTAACTAGAGATGCAGAAAGAAAAATAAGATTGTGTGTAAAATTGGACAATTTTCAGTTTGATAAGCATTCAAAGGTGATCAGCCAGTCAAATATTCATCCAGACCTCTGCCCATCCAAAGAGCACTAAATTGAGTTTCAGTACTCATAGGGATGGTCTACCTATCCAGACCAGCCGTCTAGATAGGTAGACTGCCTGGTCACACCAACCTGGCCAAAAAAAAAAAAAACGTTTAGTGTGGATGCTGATAGAAAAACGTTCTAAGCTGGCTATTTTCAGCATCTTCCCAATGAAATCAGTGGAAGAGCAGAGATTTAACTCTCCCGCAGTGACACTTTGGAGGGCCATGGCAGATTTCGCGATCGGACAACGGGAAAAATGATGGAAGTGTCCCATTAGCCCGTCGGTTCCCCAAACCACACAAAAACAATCCTTGTAAAAGCACACACGGGGTCAGTGCGACCCACCAGCACTACACAAAAAGCTTGAGAGTTCCAATGAATCCCATCTCTTCGGACTGTGAGATGGTTAAGAGCCTAATCAAAAAGAAACTTGCTACGCTATATGCTGTGTGGAAAATGCCTGCTTTTCATTCGTGCTACAAGGGATTCAAAACTTACAGCCAGCATATGTGACACCTAGGCCCCTAATATTAACGATTAGTAAGAACATGAAGAAGGCTAAAACAAAATGTGTTTAGTGTCGTTCTCGTGTCTTCTGATGATGCACTACAGCTCCTGAAGTTCTTGTACAATAATGGAAAATGGGCCTTACAAACTCAAAAACATGGAAAAATACATGGAAAAATCTAGCTAGTCAAACTGATACTGAGAACTTAGGATTTAACTTTAGCTCAGAAATCAGCAGACTCCTGGCTTGAAAGATATATATATATGCATGCAGGAAATGGTTTGATTTTATCTCTAAATCAGCTTATATTCTAAAAGCTGCGACATAAATCTTTTCTCCCGACATTTGTATTTTGGTCATACCAACACACCAAACTGGGAAAAATTCCTTTCCAAAACAGAAAAAAAAAGACGGGAGCAACTTGGAGGTCATCTCCTCCCCCCCTGTGTAAATGGAAATGTGCCAAGAACCAATCACCATCCTGTCAGCTGCTTACAATAGCTGAATGAATTCAAAACAAAGACAGCAACAAAGAACCTCGATTCAATTTGGTTATCATTAGAAGGTTATTTTTGCTTTAAAAGAGATAATCTTCCCATTTTAGGAGGTTCCTCTGCTGTGTGGGATAAACAGAAGTCTGAAAAATCTGCTGAAGGATAAAGTTGGCACTCTTATTTATTTATTTTTTTTAATGTTTGACACCTTACTTACAAGACAATTACTTATGACTTTCCAACATCTCTTGTCTTTCTGTGCTACTAGGGTAGGCTATTAATTGTTTGAAATGCTTCTATTTCGGCTCACGATGCATCAAGAAGTTGATTGGTAATCCAAATCAATCGATTTCTAGCTTGACCAATTACAAAACAATCAGAGAATATATTTTTTTCTTCTTTCAATGTAGTTACTCTTTACCAACATAAACCTGTTTTTTCATTACTTTTCCATTTAGACTTTTTTCTATAAGCAAACAAGCCGACTGACACTCAGACTAAACTAGTACTTGGGAGATTGAGTTCAGAAAAATTGTTGATTTTTTTAATTTTTTTTACTTATGAAAAAAAGTTTATAAAAGCCTAAATTGGAAATTAGTCAGAATTGTCTAATTGATTAATGTCTAAACTGGCATCTAAGTTCAGCAGATCTCCATAGTTGGCTTTGAATTTTGCTGTTCAGGTCCACTCTGTTGTTTCTTTGGATGATATATTGTGCTTTTAACCTCCCAAATATCTAAAGAAACCACAAACAAATCAGCTAGACACCAACACAGACAAGAGCACAGCAGGTATGACTGCACAACAACCCCCCTCCTTCACACTACTGACAAATGGGCTTCTATGGTTGTGTGGTTGTTCAGGTTGGCTCAGAGCCAACGGCAGCCTGGACCAGGAGTGGGTTTGACAGTCAAAGAAAAGGCTTGGCAACAAAGAAAGAAGCTCATACTAATGCTGTGTCACAAACAGGCAGCGTTGGAAGACAGATGAAAACAGATTTTGTGCCCCCGACTGATCAGCATTAAACTGCTCTGGTATTATTTACAAAATGGGATTATGTGTCAGAGAAAGCCTACCTATACTCGCTATTTTTCAAATATAGCATCCTGCAAAAGGCAGAGGCAGTACAGGAGCAGCATCTGTCAACATAGGCCTTCCCCGGCGAGATGAGACAGCAAACAGGAACGTAATACACTGTGATGCGACCGAGGTAAACGGGTAACCAGAGCCATTTTGTCTCAAATGCCTGCGTTCTCTCTGCAACGGGATACCTAAGCTTAACAAAGACCTGAGGCTGCACAGGCCGACATTCTCATTATCAAATTAACCAAACATGCATAGAATATAAGTGGGATTTTAAGGCACACCTCCAATGAAAATAAATATGAAAATTCAACACTGTTGTACAGGGAGGCCTCCAGATTCATATTCGCACAACTCACTATGCAACTTTTCAGAATGATAAGAGATAGGATAGGCATGATGCTATATAAGCAATCTAAACAAATGAAACCTCTGAGACACAATTCCTAATAACATTTTAATAACCATCTGAAATATGTCATTCCTCAATGATTTACACTCAATATAGGCATCAACCAAGACAATGACAAATTACATTGCCTTTGTTACAATCTTTGTTGTATAATCTTGTCTGAAAGAGTCTGCAGAATCACCTAAAACAATAATTCACAAATCACTGTAGATGAAGAAGATGAGTAGTAAGCATTTCTGCATAATACTACGTTGTCACGAGTACGTGAACTAGCACAATGTGATTTTTAAATAAAGTGACTGTCAATTCGCACAACCATGTTCTGTCATAATGGTAACATCATTTTGTAAGCTTACTTTTAAATGTTTCCGATAATAATATTTTACTGTGAAACCCGATATATTTACTTAAGGTTATCATTCAGCAAGAACCTTATATCAGCCCAAGTCTATTAGGAATGAACCAATCATATTGCCAGTGATGAAAAAAAAACAAAAAAAACAAAGCCAGCTTACATCTGATTGGCTGTCATTACCAAAAATTCAAATGTTGACACATTTTATATAAGGGTTAATAGATTCATAATTCCCACTGTTTTTAAACACGTGACGGACCAACTTTTTTTTTTTTTTTTTTAGTTTGCTATAAATGTCATAAAATCTACGTGATATATTGCTAAGAGAGAGAAAAAAAAAAAAAAAACAAAGCCAGCTTACCTCTGATTGGCTGTCATTACCAAAAATTCAAATGTTGACACATTTTATAAACACGTGACGGACCAACTTTTTTTTTTTTTTTTTAGTTTGCTATAAATGTCATAAAATCTACGTGATATATTGCTAAGAGAGAGACAAAAGAAATCTCTGCCAGTTAAAGGCTTGAGTGGTCCACTTACATTTATTTGTTCAATTATCTGATTACACTTTTAAAAAAATATATAATACTTATGTTCCCCATCTCTATTCAGAGAAGGCTATGTGACAAGCTTATAATGGTGAGATACCCTTATAACCACTTGATTCCAGGTTTTGATTACATTTAAAAAATAATAATTACCTCAAATAGTCAATTACTTTGTCAGTCAACTGCTACAGACAGAAACTGGGCCAACATGCTTTGTTTTCTGTTAGGTTCCTTCACTTCTTTCTGGGTTGCATCTTTAGTAAAGTTTATAGCGCCGACTGGACATGTGCATGTCTGCCCAATCTAAACTCTCTGGCTTTATCGAAGAGAGCATTACTGGTCCTGTTTATGAAACACAAAATGTGCACCTAGAAAGTGAACACACACTCTTGGACTGCAGTTAAGCCAGATCTTCCCCCTCAAAGACCAATTAATGCGAGACAAGAAGGCCCCACAGTGGTCTACTGACTCAGCATTTCTTACCAAAGAAACTCCTGCATCCGTGTCCACAGATGAACCACCAGCGTCTGATCTAGTCTGGTTAAGTTCTAATTTATAAGTCTGACCCATCTTTATGCTTTGGTAACATTTATACATGCACGGGGAAAAAAAAGAAGGTATTTATCAGACTGCTTTATATTGTCAGCAATATTCCTTAACTACAAAACACAGAAAGTGAAATAACAGTGCTTCAACTCTCTGCGTAAAGCTTAGTTGAAAGATTGTTTGACAAATTCTCTGCTTATTTTCAGATGCACATTTCTCCCTTAAATGAAAATCCTGTGTGTGCTGAGAGTAATGTCCAAGTCGGTCAGAAAAAAAAAATTGTTGGAAAAAAGCGAAAGCAGAGCTCTCCTATGAGAAATGAACGGATATAATGAGAAACTGAATACTTGAGGCCTGCAGAGCTCAAACAGTCAGATTTTAATATGCCTGCCTTTTAAACGCTTGTCAAACACATCAAAAAACAGGCAATAAAACTAAGAAAAGCATTTTCAGCATAAAATTGTTGGCTTTTGCGTTTGAATTACGCGCACCAGTGAATTGCTATAAGCTGGACTGCACACGCACTGCACCAAAATAAAAAAAAAATAAAAAAAATCCCATGCCAAATCAATTATGGAGTCACTAACTGCTCTGATCTTCTGAGGACAATCGAGGGAGTGGAGTCTTTCCTTAAGGACTTAAAACTTAACAAATAACCCGCCAATCAATGTCACATATGTAAGCAAAATCCTTGAACGTATCTCAACATTAGTTCAGTTTCAAGAGTTAATCAACATCATCATGGCCAGTTACACTGGAAGTACTCCAGCTGCCTAGTTTGTCCTTCAGAAGAAATAAAACTTTATAAATGTCTCAGAGGCACTGACATGCAAAAGTATTTTTACCCTTTGAGCTTGTCTGCATCGTCATGTAGCAATGAACTTTAATGTATTTTATTTGTAGCATATGTGATAGATCAAGAGAAGTGGAGCATAATGATGAAAAGGAAAATGTGAAAAATGTGGCATGCCCCTAAATAAACTATAATGAAACCAATTGCCTTCAGAAGTCCTTTATTTGTAAGTAGAATCCACCTCGGCGTAATCAAAGCTCAGCATTTAGAAAAAAAACAGCATTAGGAAGGTCAAGGAATACACCAGAGATGACGCAGAGAAAGTGGTGCAGAAGTTTAAGTTATATAAGAATGTGTCAAGCGTTGGGATAGATCAGCAGATCACTGTTCAATCTGAATAAATTAGGTATGTTTTCACAGCAAACCGAATAACGCATGGATCCCTAAACCCAAAGAGTAGGCAAGGAGAGCGCTAGAGAAGCGCACCCATGGTTTCTTTGGAGGAGTTGCACAGTTCCATAGCTGAATCAAACACAGATAAATCAAACACACCATCATTAAGGTGACACAAGGAAGCGGAAACACCAGGATGTGGTGGTGTATTTGTCCAACATGGTCGGGTAAGAGTTGATAGGACGATAGAGCTACATACAAAATAAAACTGCAGAACAGCAACAGAAAAACAACCCTAAAGCATAGAGTTAAAATCAAAGCATGTTATTGTGACAGAAGAGAT
This sequence comes from Poecilia formosa, assembly GCF_000485575.1. NCBI lineage: Eukaryota > Metazoa > Chordata > Actinopteri > Cyprinodontiformes > Poeciliidae > Poecilia > Poecilia formosa. Next base: position 767,413 of record NW_006800192.1, on the reverse strand, counting down.
GGATAAAAGTCTATACTTAAATTTAGTTTAGAATCTGTTGTTCCTGGACACTCTCCACTTAATCTAAAAAAAAAAATGAGTAGAAGCCTCTAGATGTGCAAAGTTGGTAGAAATATACTCCAAAAAATTCAACTGCATCGAAAGATAGTTTAAAAAAAAATAAAATAAAATGTTCACTAAAGCAAATACGACCTGCATTTTCTTTAAGAGTTCGGGAAATGCATTGACTCAGTCTCTCGCTCAATAACAAGACAACTGCCTCAGCACATGTCTTGGCAAACTAGTCAGTTAATACCATGAAGAGAAGCTGCATCAGTGATGAGGCGCGAGGGTGAATGTACAAGTCACAACTTTCTGTAGCCAAGCTACATAACATGGTGTGGAAGTGATTAAGGCCCTTAAGCTACCATGACATGGATATCTCCTGGCTCTGCAGCCCTCTGTCAGAGGATCATACTTTAATCTGATTGTAAAGACACTAAGTATGACACAGGCGCCTCAGGAATGTAACCTGTCGTTAATATCAATTACACATGGATCCAATTACCAATAATCAGGAAGGTTCAGGAATGTTTTCAGTTGGTAGATAACTAGGGGGAAAAGAATAATGACATAGTTTTGCTTAGGTTAGTGAAGCTGGTTGCTTTACAGTTCACTTTTTAACATACTCTTTGAATATTTTCTGACATTCTGAGTGACTGCAAAACAGAAAGAGTTAATAAAAAAATGAGAAAATGAAGGTGAAGTGTTTTATTACACCAGTTTGGCATTATTATCATGAGATCAAAGTGTGCTGAACTGCAGGAGGTAAATTCCCGGGCACATTACCACCATAAAAAAAAACAGTAAGCAGAACTAACCATTATTTTTTACTAAATAATTGGCCAACCACCTTTACCCCCAGCCTCCTCTGATTTAATGACCTACATCCATACTACCACCTCATGCCAGCTGGCATGACACAATCCCTGGCAGCCTCGGCCTTTGACGCGAGAAGAAGTGGACCGCTTTAACCTCACAGCTCTCTGTAACCTCCCCATAAGCTCCCAACAATTTCAGCTGGAACTGGGAACGGACGGCACTCTCCATGTCCAACAGAAACACCAGGGCTGGGAGCCGCTTATGAATTCCAAGTTAGACAAATAAATCCATACATGTTTGCGGTACGGCTAACCAGGAACTTTCATGCCAGCCTTTGGTTTGTGAACATCTAAAGTGGGCAGAGCATATACCTAGCATGCTCTACCGTTCACGTAAAACATATGGAGTCAATAAAGTGAAAGGCCAAACAAAGTGCATGAAACTGAAATTAAACTAACACAATTTAGAATCTCAGTTTCGTCGTCTGTCCCCAGGAGTCATGTTAATGCAAAGTGTAGGGTTTTTTTTTGTATCAGGCAGACTTTTCAGCAAAGGAAAATATTAGGAGCTTGCTACAGCTGAAGTGTAGAACTGCGTGTACCTCAGTGATCTAATGAAAAAAATGTCAATGTAAAAGAGATCAGAATAATTACTCATAAGACAAACCAACAACCTACGTGGTTTAGAATACGTCACTGCTGCCACACGATAAAGGACGCCAAGCGCTATAAAAGACGTGGAAAAAGTTAGACCTTTGGTATGTAGCAAAAAGATGCAAGAGCTGCTGTCACACGGTTTCCTAACCTGACATGTATGCTGGGAATTTTAGGAAACAAATACTGTCACATCTTTTAAGTCTGCATTGCTTTCGATGCGCTGCCTTTTCGAATTCAAACCACTCGACAGCATCAGTGTTACCTTAATTTTGTCAAGATGTTACCATCTTGTTTGTTTGAAGATTTGAAGATCAGCAGGCCATCTGGGATTGAAATTTCAATGTCCTCTTGAAGTAGTGATCAGATGATGACTTATTCTGACAGTTGGCCTTGCTATCAGTTTCATTTTCAGTTTCAATCATATGCAATGCTCTCCCAAGGTAAGTAACTCTCAATCATCATAAACTGAGTATCTTTATAGTGTTGAATGTGACTGAATGATTTATTATTATTTTTTTTTTGTCATTTATATAACATTTGCGAAGCAGATTTGTAAAAGCTCTTGCAAAGCATGCATATGAGAGTTGTGAGATTAATGTTGCAAAATATCTAGCTAATCGGTTGCAGCGTCGCCACGTTGATTATCAGACCATGCAGACTACGATAAGAAATTCATGAAAAGACAATCTGGAGCACAATATACCTTTGGCGTCCAGTCTTCTTCCACCATAAACATACAAGGCAGATATGCATCTGCATATGTATCTCAACATTAGTAAAATGACTTCAGACTGTATACGCTTTCCCATATCTATGAAAGCATGCCATTTGAACTCCGAAAACAAGAACATACCTGTGTTCATACCGGTTTTGGGACACACAGAGCCATAACATTGCAGTTAAACTATACTGAACTGAAAAGAAAGCTGTGGTTTAATTTCACACTATAAATAACAGATGTCCTGCGTTCTTCTTGTCTGTGAGAACTATATATGAAACCACTCTTTCTCAATATACTCATGTTTTGAGCCCCACTTTGAGGAAGTTTGCTTTTTTCACTTTTTAGTCAAACAAATCTGGACACTAGAACATAAATAAGCATCCACGACAATTTTGAGGTCACCACTGATTTTAGGCAACTACTGCTCTTCTCCTCAGGGTTGAAGAGATGATGGTGTGAAGTGGGAGATTTAAATTCAACTTGCTATCAGATCTAATTGCACTGAACTTTTTTAGCAAGAAGCACTGTTCCTAACTATAATTCAAAACAGCTTCTGGGGGTTAAAATAGTGTCTCGTTGATTTTCAGAGTCAAGAAGGCATTCTGAATTTAAGCAGGCTTTTACTTGTAAAAGGGTGGAGCCATTAAAGACGTTTAGACCTTGACTTTAAAAAAAAAAAAAAGAAAGAAAAATCTAATGCCCTTGCATGAGTGGGAAGCAGAACTCATTCAGCTAATGCCTGGAAAATGAATTTTTGAGTAATTAATCCAGTTAGCTTTTATTATCATTCCAATCACTGTAATTGGATCAGATTAGCCACAGAAATACAGCAAGAAAGACATTAACGTATATCCTTATAACCAACTAGAGCAGTTCCTTCTTATCAGACCTGAATTGCAGTCTCTCTCTCTCTCTCTCTTAAACAGTAATCATATTGTAGTGATTATGTTTGACTGTAAAAGCTGGGAGATATTTGGGTTGTTTTTAAAGCCAGACTCCTGTAATCAGCACTTGTAAGTAAGTTACTTTTGAGTCATTTTTTATATATATGTATTTCTCTGGGTTGACAGCTAATTTAAAGCATGAACAATTGATTCCGGGAAAATCAGAATCTGGCGTGTAATGTATATTACTGTATCCACCTGCTCGGTAGGGCCAGAAACTCTTGTATTTTCAGCTTTGTCTGGCATCTGTCCGACACAGAGCTTTTGAAGTGGAAGGAGTATACGACCAACTTTTTTTTTTTTTTACTGCAGTGTTCAAGTTTATTTTAGTGTATAACTTCAGGCCAGTAATGGAATGAGTGTCTCTCATTCTGTGTGCTGTTTACAGACTCTTTCTTCTTCTTCTTCTTCTTTTTTTATTCTCTTTGGTGTTTCCATGTTTTGGCGATAGCAAAGGAAAAAGTTAAGCAACAGACAGAGAAGGATGCGATTGTTATCTTACCCTCCATCCTCCTGAAATCCCTCCAGTTCATCCTTCTGCTCTGCCAGGGTAGACTCCAAATCCAAATAGCTTCCATTATGGGACAGCTGGAGGGCGCAGTCATCCGGCTAAGCATGCAACCACACACACACACACACACACACACACGCGCACACACACGCACACACACACGCACACATACATAAAGAGGTTAGATTTAACCAATGCAGTTTTGATCCATTCTCATTAGGTAAAACATGACACCAAAATCCAAAGAAAGCTAAACTGAAAGAGTGTATTACATTAACACTGTACTTACAATAAGACAAGACAAGACAGTTCTTTTATCAGCTCTTCGGCGATAAACACAGTAAAGCTATGAAGAGTCAGAGCTGCTTTTCTGTCTGCTGTCTCTTATCTCTCTGCTCCATCCCCCGCCATGTCCGACAAACTATCATCGAGCGCGATGATTTCACAGTGAGGGCATAATTCGTCTGGTCCTTAAAGGTTGTCATCACCCGACTCGGGTCAAGGAGATGAAGAATGAGAGCGTCTGTTCACTTGTCTGCTTGACCTCTAAAATTGAAGATATTAACCTATTTATATTGGAGGTCTGTCGGCTCCGCAGGACCCCGGCTCCGGCAGCGAAGCAAGGACGCAGGAAAACAAATACCATTAAAAGAGTCCAAACATTTGATTTCAGGAGCAGAGACTTGGCACCGCTCCACTCCACTAACACTCTGGGTGTCTAAAACAACATGTGGTACGGGCAGATCTGTTCGCTCTGCTCCGTAATGAAACACAAAGGAGGAGAGATTTGGGAGGCAAATCTTCCAACATCTTTATTTGTAACGAGCAACATGTGCAGTAAATACGTAACATGTAGGATTTCTCACAGCAGTCCATTTACTCCCAGACTGATGCACTGCCACTTCCTTCCTTCATTCTGTATATGACAGTAACTTCATTAAACATGATGGAGCAACAGAGGAAGAGACTTTATGGCTTTGAAGTGTTCAGCCACTCTGTTTGCATTACTGCACTCTGAGACTGTGTCAAATTTTGGAACTGAGACAAAACATGTGGTCAGATGGGATAGCTCTCCATCCCCCCCAACCCTCCTTCTGACATTTTTTTCTGATTCAGAGCTGCAGTCCCCCTCTACTCACTGGTTCAGCAGATAACGATGTGAAAATACCCTTAAAACGAAAAAAAGATATTTTAGTGCAGTTGCCTATTTTTTGAAAAATTTAAATTAAATTATCTTATTACATAGAGAATAGAAGCTTTCATTTAGTAATCATTTAATATCCATTCAGCGTATTTATTTACGCTAATGCATCCATCTATCTAAGCCACTCTTTAGGAAGGACAAGAAAACGTGCCATAAAAGTAAGTAAGTCAAATGTATGTTCATGTGAAGTGATTAAAAAATAACTGCTTGCCTACACCCACCTGTATGTGAAGTCAGAGAGATAATAAAAAGTTTTTGAAGAAAAACAAAAAAACAGGGTTGTATAAAATTTATTGAGCTATTGCACACAGTCAGGAAGATAACAAAAGCCAGCAATAAAAAAAATAAAAAGGATATTGTGTTCTTGGGATCACCAAGTCATCATGGATGTTATCTAATGGAGAGTTGATGGTTTGAGAGACATGACAGATGTAAATATTTAGTCTTCTAAAAGACAATGGACCTTTAACTGGAACTGTCCTGTGTTCAAAGGACCAGACAAGAAATAAGCCAGGAAAATTGATGAAAATATTTTGTATAGTGACAATAATGAACATAAACCATTCATATTTGCAAAACTACAAAAACAGGTAGCATAGTTGGAATTGGTGTTAAAGCTTTTCTACGGTTGTATGTCTCTCAGAGGTGTAACTTAGTAACCCTAGTAAGGTCACTAATGATTGGAAGAAAACTATCGGATAAAGGGCATGTTTGGCTTAAAACAGGATTTGTGTTTGTAGCATATGGAATAATCAATTCATAGCTAAATACTTTACTATCTATGATTTTATTCTGCTGCAATAACTGGCAAAAGCCAGTTATTGCAAATGCTGAGCAGGATTCAAAACAATAATTTATCTGCTCTTTATTTTTATTTAAGAAATAAATGAGCAGCAAAAAGTACGAAAGCCAACTTTTCCCAAAGATGATGCAACGGAAAAAAATAACTTTAAAGAAATTCGTAAGAGATAGAAAGACACAGGGAGACAGAAAGAAAAGAGGAAAAAAAAAAGCCCAGCAGAGCAAAGGATGTAAGATTATAGGACATTAGAGGGAATCCAAGCATAAAGCATTCAAAATAAACCTGCTAAATTTATGACTTTGGTTTTCTACAGTGGCATTAATATAAAATGCAATGCGAAAAATAAGAAACTAATTCCCATTACCCCATACTGAACTACCAAAGAAACATTGTTGTATTTTATTGAATCCAGGTCTTTATCCCCTTTACCTGTACATTACACTCCAAGAACTCAATGAACCGAACAGAAAACAAGAGCAAAATCTTTGCTGCCTGTTTTTTCACTCTGCATTACCTTAAATAGACAAAGCACAGAATCAGTCCTGCAGCTGTAACCAATAATTAGCCAACTGTGGAACCAATAAATGACTAGCAGACCGACAAAAAGCAAAGAGGCAAACTCAGAGCTTTCTGTTTCTCTATGTATCCACACTTTCACTTCCACTCTTAACTCCCTTATATTCCTCATTACAGAATCAACCTGGATTACACATCACAGCTATTGGTACACAAGTAATGCAAGGCCAGGGTGGTGCGCTTAATTGTCCCTAATCCAAGAATCGGAAGGAATGCAGGTCACAACTTATCAGAAGCAGGGACTTGTTTGGCTGTCTCCTGCCCAGGACTTGAACCCACAGTAGCACTGCGATGGCCAAGTCCAGAGAAGCAACCGCAAGCGCTCTGCTCGCACTGAGGTCTGGCCTCTCCCTTCAACAGCCATGCTGTGGTCCACTGACCAGGGAGGCAGTGCAGGGAAAAATGACTAAAAATAAACACCATGCAATTTCCAATTTAAAGCTTCTATCACACTCCAGCTTCTTTTATTCAAGCAAGGAGAGAAATCTAGAAGCAAACAGCGTCGACTAAACACACTGCATGCACACTCCTGCATATTTATTCCATGTACTGCCTCTGTAGTGGCTACCTCGCACATCTGTGTTTGCAAAGTGCAATAAACTCTACATCACACCAGATGAAATCCAGAAATCTCCTTCATAAAGCTTTTGATGAAGCCACCTTGGGGTCTTCTTGTGAAGCCACGTGACACCAAAGCACACCTGATGGACGAATGAGAAACCACAACAGTAATCTGAAGTTTCTGTCAGGCACAGTGTTGGACAATGCATTCTTTTGAAAGGGGCCTTCTGCTGCGACAGCTCCTCAAAATGCATGGAGGAGAAAAACCTCAGCGCCGCATGACAATGAGAACAGCAATTCAAAGGAGGAACCTGTATTTTAAAGTGTTTTACATAACGTCTCATTTAACACAGCTTCTCATTATGGGGCCAGAAAAAAATGCAGAAAAACAATTGTCTCTGAAGTTTAAATTGGTAAAGTCACAGTCCAGAATTGGAATCATACAGCAGCTGACCAGAAGCGGTATGGCGGAGCTTTGATTTACAGATGCGTGCTAGCAAACATTAAGCGCATTCCTTCCCTGTGACGCCGATAGGTGTGAAACAATTCTTGCACCTGAGTTGTGGATCATTGCATCTCCTCCAAAGTTATCCTAGATGCTGTTTGTTCACAACCTCCTGAGGCCTTCACAGAACAACAGTTTTTATGCTAAAATTAAGCTACGCAGAGGTGTTAACTTCTTAAGGAGGCTGGTTATTCTGATTTTTACTAAGGAGTGTGACAGTAAAATTTAATAAAAAATGCATGGAAGCCACATTTTTTAGGTTTAATTTGAACAAGATTGTGAAAACCATGCACCACATTGTCTTCCACTTCTCAGTAATGAGCACTATGTATATCATCACTATGTAAGTCTCAAAAAATAAGACTTTATGCAGAACATAAAGTGTCATTTTTTTTATGTGTCGCATAAAAATGGAGCACATGCATAATGAGACTTATGCATGTGTCATGACATGCATTTTGTTATGCCATGACAAAATATGGAAGAGTTCAAAAGGTTGGACTTTGCTGTAAATGCCAAAAAAAAGGATAAATTATAGCTCAGGACACACACTTTACACACTTTCTGGAGAACATACTGTGTCTTTATGACCTACATTTGTAAAGCGCTTTATCAAGTCAGAAGACTTCTTAAACACTACTTTGGTCATTCCCCCATTCTTTCACACACTGATGGTGGAAAGCTACCTTGTAGTCATAGCTACCCTACGGCAGTCTGACAGAAGCAAGGTTGCTATTCAATCGGCGCCACCAGGCCCTCTGACCAGCACCAGCAGGGAAGGTGGGTGAGGTGTTTTGCCCAAGGGTTACACAGATGAACTCCTACCTCCTAGGCTACTGTCGCCCTGTTTTTATTTGTAGAAAAAAATGCCACGGCAAGACCACACACTCTACACCCTACACGTTGACTTTAAACCTTTCTTCTTCCCAGGTGCTACTCTATCAGTAGCACAGTCCAATTTAATGCAGGGTCAACTACACCCATGCGCAGATCTCCAGACTTCAGCTTTAGGAACTGACGACCACAGCTCAGAAAAAGCACATGCAAGCTGCCTGGATCCCTGGACACCATGTGTGAACAGCACACTATTTATATCAGATTGACCTCTGAGCTCCGGGGCTCAAGGCTTGTTGCCTGAGCCATTTACAGGGTCACTCTTAAAACAAATTCTTTAAAGAATGTAAATCGCAGAACAACTTGCTGCATACTGTGACACCATCGTTGTTGCTGAGATAAAGTGAACAAAATTACACCCAAGCAGAAATGCCAATGGACTGAAAACAAAGACTGGGCTCATTTTTTAGTACATCAGTGTTTTGTTTTTTTTTTTTGCTTGTTTTTTTCACTGCTACCTTCCATCTGAAACACTTCAAAGTTTCTCTGTCACATCCTGTCAATGGAAGCGAGCTGGCGTCTGAATGTGAAGCAAGCCTGTGGTAATCTACAACCACCCAAAAGCTTCCATGTCCCCAACTCTGTGTAAACAATCTGCAATAACACAGATCTGACAGGACAATGAAAGACCCAAAATAAATTTTGAGGTATGTGACATCCCTATTAAACAAAGATAAAAGCGCATTAAAGTATGATGGGTTACGCAACTATGTTTCACTTGACTTTGAAAGGTGAGAAGGTGATATTTTTTCCAGTGTATTTGAGTCCGCATGGTCAAACTGGAAGGCCAAAACAAACATTTCTAAAGATTTCGACGTTAGGAAGCCTTCAAAAGATATTGGAAGAAAAACAAATAGAAATAAATGGAGCTATTCTTGTTGGTTTTTTCTGATCAAAACAACTGCACCATTCAAAACTAAAACATTTAGGTGACTTCAAGCTATTTAAAAATGGCTATAATATTATCAACAGAGGAAAAACCAAGCTGTTGCAAGATAAATAATGTGGCAAGCATCACCTTGATCCTGAAGATATGCTGAAAGCAGATTGTTCATCAATCTGACAAGGAAATCACAGGAGCTGTGAAGTTTGTTCTTGTTTTTTTTTTTTTACATTTTGTCATGTAACATGTTGGTAAAGTTTCTAAAAAGTTTGCATTTCAGTTCTACGAATTCATGTAAGTAACACTGGTAAACGAGTCCCCCATGAGTGTAAGTTCAATAACAGAAAGTCTCAGGGTTTTGTTAGAGAACATTAAAGTACCAAAAGGACCAGTGGTACTTTGATGTTCTCCTTGACAGGTCAAGGAGAAAGTTGTGGAGGAAACTTGGTAACTCGCCTAAGTCTAAACCTCCATCCTGGCCAAAAGGAACACCAATCAAAGAAGAAGTCAAGAGGTACATGGTAACTTGGGAAGAGCTGAAGAGATCCACAGCTCTGGTCGAACACTTCATTGACAGATCAACTATTGGTCAGGCACCCCATGAATTTGGCCTTCATTGAGGAAGGCCAAAGGAAACCAATCAATAGTCTTGTCAGCAGTTTGCCACAAAGAATTTAGGAAACACACCAAACATAAGGAAGAACATATTCTGGTCAGATGAGGATTAAAGTTCAACTTTTTTGTCCTACATGCAAAAAGTGAAGTCTGGAGGAAAATCAACATGGCACATGTCACCCTGAATACATCATCCCTTTGCTGATTCACAGCAGTGAAAGCATCATGTCTTAGGGGTGCTTCAGGGATAGAGAAGCTGTTCAAATACAAATCCAATTCACACTTTTGATTTGTGAGGAAAGTTGAAAAGCATTTATTTTCTACTTCACCATGGTGCAGTATTTCCTGTCGGTTCTGTCAGAGGGTGAATATTTGAGCAAGGTACTGAACGAGTCCCTTTCCTTACAGGTTTGCATTTTTTTGTATTCAACACAAAATGTCACTAAGTCTATAAAAAATACATATGTCATAAACTTTGTTGTTTTACATGTTCAAAATTAATTCATTACCAACAACCCTTCAGAAAGAGTAAGGGGTTTTCATTCGTGCATCACTGAGGGTAACTAAGGTAACCACTGTTTGGATCCATTAGCATTTCTGCACCAGGTCACTTGCTCAATGATCCAGCTTGGGTTGGTAACCTAGTAACCCCATCAACACCCTTAGGGCAATTGTTAGTTTAAGTAAGAGTGTTAAAGTGTTGCTCAGCTCATTGAATAATAACAACAGAAGCAATAAATGTTTGCAAACATACCTTGTGTGGTGCTTTCAGCAGCCTGTGGACTCCAGCTATCTGATTGATCAGAGGAATATCTTCCCTAAAGGTGTACAGAGGCGGTCTGGTAGGCTCTGGGAAATTGGTGCTGTTGAAAGGGTCGGTGTCATCTAAGAACTGCACCCTGCATGTAAGCGTAGCCATGATGTATCCATTCAAGGTGATATGAAGTGATCAGAATAGTGGATGCGACGCTGAAACCTCTGACACCAGCGCAACCCTCCTCTTTCTCCTTCTCCTCCCCCCGCTGCTGCTGCTGCTGCGGGGGCTGCGAACTACCGGCAGGTTCTCTGCAGTGGCGATCTCCCGCACCCTGTTATCCTTGGAGCTTCCCCATGAGTTTCACACTGCGCAGATGGGGCTGCCGCAATATTTGTTCCCGGGATAAGTCACTGGGAGACCGGACTGGTCAGAGCGCTGCCGAGGCGGATGGAGCGACAGTGTCCAAGGACATTGCGGTGTTCGGACGGGACTGCTGCACTTGGTGTCTGGTCTGCGAGAGCGATGCATAAACTCTGCTAGAGGGATTCAGCAGTCGGACCTCAGCCGGCGGACCCTTAACAGCTCATGTTACAGGCGCAACCGTGACCTCTAGTGGCTAAAATAAAAAGTGCAAAAAAAGAAATATCGACGTTGCAGTTGATTTGAATAAGAATGTTCCGTAGCAAAACATTCTAAATATAAAATGTCAATTAATATAATATATCGCATATTTTGTTTTATATAGATATTTATTACATACAGAATTAGACATTTCAAACACTTACATCCACCAATTTCTAAATTCTATTTAAAAGGAATGCAAGCCAAGTCTGCTTGCACAGCACCATTCATAATGCAAGAGGTAATTTAAAGTGCTTTACAGGAAATGACACTAAAGAATGACCAGACCTTGTATTTTGAGGTGCCATACAAGACAAGATCACAGTGTGTTGGAATCGGAGGATTAAAAGTGTGATTTTAAAAGAGATTTAAAAACAGAAAGAGAGGAGGCCTGTCTGACACTGAAGGGTAACTTGTTCCATAACTTCGGAGCAACAACAGCAAATGCTCTGTCAGCTCATCATCAGCAGTAGTTTTAGGGACTGTCAGCAGTAACTGATCATGCTGATGATAAATACTTTTGAAAGTCTTTTGCAAACAATAAATTTAAAAGTGTGACATGTATATGTTTGTTAATTTCCAGAGAATTCAAAGGTCAATGCTTTGCACAACCACCTTTATTGTAATCGCAGATGCCGAACCTTGTGAGTAAGTCTCTTTCTGTTTTTCATGTATAGAGAGTAAGGAAACTAATATGGCAACACCTTAGAAACAATAATGATCATATATTGAATATGTGCCAAGATGTACAGAATATACCATTTGTTCTGTTGGTCAGAACACAAACATCAAAACACCCAAGGAATGTGATGCTATATGGTGGAATAAACCTGAAAGACAACAAATAACAGTAATATTTTGGCTTTCATTTGTGGTTTACTTGTACTTTTCAGAGTGATGATTTAAATCATCTTGTTCACGGATATCCATGTCCAGACGGGAAGTACTGTATTACCATTCTCCAACACAGGTAACTCAAATATTCTTTTCCAGGAATCATAAGACTTGAATGACTGAATGCTGAAATTTGATGCAGTTGTGTTCAACACGGCACCTCTGTTCTTGTTTATAAGTTTTGCAAAAGTCTTTTATTCATACAGTACTTTTGAAAGAATGCCGCAACTGTGCTTTTGAGATTAGAAGAGACAATGCATGCCTCATTTTTATTACTTTTTAAAAAGCTTTTTATAGTGTCTGTTTGCTATTATTGATTACATGGAGCAATATCAATGGATGGTAATCACTTGTTGGGTGAAGAGAGCCAGGAAATGAAACACATTTATTGTTGCCAGACATGATCCAAAGTTATTTCAAAGAAAAAAAAAAATACTGATATGAGTGTGTGTATTTTTTTTTATATTAGTTTGACATGGATCATAAACAATTAATCTAAGTTATTTAAAGTGACGTGTTAAATACTGAAGCAAAAGGAATTCAACCCTGGAGCTCAAATGTGAGGTCATATTCCATCTGTCCAGCAGGTGTCACTGTGGGTTTTCATCACACTGTTAAAGAGCTGATGGGGTTTGCATGAAATACAACGCAATTTGTAAATCTAATCTCTTTGTGGTTGTGTGCAGGTAACAGTGAGGTAAAACAGGATATTGTGAGAAATAAAATATTGACACATTATCACAGTTTCAGTCTTTATCCCATGCTGTTGTTGGATTTGTTATCACCAGAACATCATGCTGTTCCTCACATTGGCTTACAGAGATGCTTTCTAAGATAACAGTAACACATCAGTGCAACAAAATGCTTAAAGCACTTATTGTTTATGTCTTATTCAGTAGCTGCCTGTACTCACAACACCAAATAAAAACAACAACATTTAGATATTCATTACATAAAAAAATAATAATTTAAGACAGAACTAAAATTAAATTAAAATGATCCCTCTACAACACACTTTTACTTGACTTATTTTGATGACAAATTTGACATAAACATTCAGAATGAGCTGAAGATTTGGTTCAGAAAACTGTTGATGTGTTCTACTCTAAGTTTCACATGTCTACACAGGTCATAATATTAATTGTTTACGCTTAAGTAGGTTACATCACAAACTAACAAACCAGATCACATCATAAAGAAAACAAAATGCTTGTTGAATATAATCATGTTTTGTGATTTCTTTATATTGAGATGTATTTAAGTTTGTAGGTATTCTAAGTTGTTTTAACGTGAGCAATTTTGTTCAATTGTTTATTTCATTTAGGTGACATGTTATCCAAAATGTGTCACAATGTGCCATTTCAAAGTAAGTATTTTTTATAATATAGTCAGAATTTCACTAAGTTCTTTTGGGTGTTATGTGTGTTTTTTATTTCCATGATTTCAAAAAAAAAAAAAATCAACACATTTTTAGACTGAGAAAGTAAATAATTGAATCTACAGAACAATTTATGAATGCATTGGATACCAAATACTCTGGGTCTGTCTTAAAAGTTGCTTTGGTTAGCATTTTTTTTTTTTTTTTTGGTTTACATAGCATGGAAAAGCCAAATAATGATAATGATTATTACAATTTAAATCACAAGATTGTACTAACATGCTCTTTCTACATCCTTTAAATTTTACTGAAAAGATTTACTGAACACAATTGATTATTGTTTTCAGTCATAAAAGCATGTCTCTGTCTTTTATTTGACCTAATCATATCATGTATTACCTTCACACGTCATCTTCTCGATCCCTTTCAATCACCTAAAGCTTTGGCTGTTTTATGACTTTAGCTGCTTGTTAGTTTCCCACCTGTGGACCTAAGAGTGATGCAATGTTGCCTGATGAACCCTTAATGTAACTTTTGTGTCGCATGTCAACAGTTCATGTGGGTATATGAGCAGTGGGAATGCATGTCACTGAGGGTGCATGCATGTTCTTCCCAGAGCATGTGTGCATTCTGAATCACACGCAGGTACGTAGTTGTCCTTTTTGTGCGTGTTGTGGACGGACGGCGATATTGTCCCCAGAGCGTCACGTGCTGTGGAATATGCTGGCTGCCTTTGTTGTCCCTCTGCCTGTTCTGCTTTTCTGGCACTTTCATACAATGGTGCACTTGAACACTGCGGTGTTATTAAGCCTTTCAAACTACTACAGCTTGAATTCCAACTCTCGGGAAAAGACAAGCATCCTAATGTAGGACACATGGCACAAGAAACACCATCGAAAAGTGATAACCAGAACCAAGTGTAACATCAAAGCAAAGGTAACAATGCAGCCTACACTCTGTGTGCTTTTCCCGAAAATTAGATGTGATTTGAAGTGTTAGGTCTGTATTTTTGAAGAAGCGTGGTTGTGTGTGGTGGTTATAAGTAGTCAGAATGTAACCTGCTGTTACATCAGATCAGAGCGATCAGTAAGAAAACTGAAAAATCAGTTCTCATGGAAGAGTTAAGCTAACAGCTCCTCAAAACAGGTAAAGTGTAAAACAAAGTATTGCATGATTTGAAGAAAACTCACAGTCAAGCCTTTTCCCTAACCAGACCATTTGGTATTTTTGAAACTTTTCACTGGTCTGTGAGATGCTTTTTATTATTTGCTTGAGTAGACAATGATCAAAGTCTTACATTTATGTGCATTTGTTTTGTATGTATGGACTCAAACCGTGGATACACTATAACTCACATTTCTTGAACCAAAACAACAGATACGAGGCAGCAAAACTGAGTAAATGCTGAAGTGAATGCAGCAATATGCAGTTTTGTAGCGAAGGAAGAATTTACCTTTATAAACCAGATAACACAAAAAGAGAGCTACTGGTTACACAGTGAGAAACTCCTGGCAGGCTAAGTCTCTCGATACGTTTCTCCAAATCGCTGTTAAGAAAACATTAGGACCTCTCTGGTGGGTATTTGCTTATTGTGTTGTTTTGGGAGCGGTAGGAGCATTCATCATAGCATTCATTCTCAGATATACAATGGAAGTTCAGAGTTACATATTTAATTCATTCCAGTTTTTAACACACCTTGCACGACTTTGTATACAATTACAGTTACAGTGGTATATCTGCTTGACACCGCGGTCGGCATTAGAAGAATATTTGAAAGATTTTAGGATTTTTATTGCTTTTTGGAAGAAGAAATCATTTCCACCATGACTGCATTTACAACATGTGCTGCTCTCCTTCCTGGGGCATTTTTAGTTGGCTGAAGCAGTAATCCACAACACACACAAATCTCAGCATCAGTGACACATGACATGCACTTTGCATTTATGTACAGATTCATCAACTTCCTACTCAAAACAAACAGTTCAAAAGGTCATAAAAATGTTTGTTGCAATGGACCTTGCTGACTTTGGGTAAAGTAGTGCTGATGAAATTTACAGTCTTTGCTCCATAATAGACCTGGGAGTATTAATGTCCAAACAGTTGACCAGCAGTGGGCTATCTGCCTGTCACACACCTAATAATGTGGCAAACCAGACATTATTATTTTTCTAACATTATTAGATTAGGGTTTTGTTTGTTGTTTTTTTTTTTTACATTCCTTCGTTCCTTATCTAGGCAATGTCTCAGCGAGCTGATACGTCCCAGTGTGGTGGGGTTGTGGTTGAATTAGAATCTGACAACATCAGAGGTTCAAGAACTCGAAGAGCAAGGAAAATACCGGGTAAGGTCCCCCTTCTGGGTTCAGGCTTGTGTTTTGTGCATGCAGCAAATTCACACTGACCTACTTTTATATTTTCATGTTTCCTTTTGAGGTTCAGCTCTTATCTACCTCAAAGGCCCCAAGTTTCTCATCTATGTGAGTGGAGCGTTATCTATGTGGGTAAGAGACATTTCTGAAGAGACGAAACATGGCCAACGATAGAGCAAACAGCAAAGCTGTCCTTTTTGATGTAAAATGTGTGTAGTCATACACACATTTATTAATGACATTGTGTTTTGGATTTAACAGGGTGACCGCATGTGGCACTTTGCAATCTCTGTGTTCCTCATTGAGTTGTATGGCCGCAACCTGCTGTTGACAGCAGTGTTTGGATTGGTGCTGGCTGGGTCAGTGCTGTTGCTTGGGGCTTTAATTGGAGACTGGGTTGATCGCAATCCTAGGAATAAAGGTATGCACGATTATTTCCCCCACTCCTTTTGAAATGCCGTCAGGTAGCAGAGATGGAAAGGCATTGATAGAGATCAGAAGAATCCGATTTTTGACAAGGAAATCTGCTGGTTGTCTGTTCCACCAAGGTTGTGAATGTCATTAACGTGATAGCTAAAATATATCAGTTTTTTTATTTTTTTATTTGATTGTTATACTTTCCCAGCATGACTCCATGAGTAGAGAGTCTGCATGAATGTTTTGCGTCACTTAGATTTACTTTTATACGGTCATGTGTGAAAGTCTGAACGTCTTTTTCTCCATCTTCTGTTTTAGTTGCACATGCATCTCTTTTCATTCAGAACACCTCAGTGACTGTATGTAGCATTGTGCTCATGCTGGTATTCTCATATAAGGAACAGATTGAGCTGATCTGGGATGGATGGTTTACTGTAAGTAGGCTTTAAATACTGGCTAATAATTAGGAATTAACATGTAGCTAATGTACGGTAAATGTACATAAATAAGTTAGCACTGTTGTTTTTCTTCCCTTTTTTCTGTATCCCTGTTTCCTCTGCTTCTGAGCTTGTGGCTACTCTGTGCCATCATAGTAACATGTTGCATCGCAAAACTCACACAAGGTAGTTTGTTATACGGTGGTGATCATCCTGGCAGATGTGGCAAACCTCGCAAGCACAGCGCTGACCATTGCCATCCAGAGGGACTGGATAGTGGTTATTACAGGCTACAACCGAGGCCACCTGGCTGGTGAGAAAGTTTACTCTGCATCTTTGTTTGTACTCATGGTCGCAGGTTAACAAGCTCCTGTTTTTCTTTTCTTTTTTTTCCCCTGAAAGTCTGTGTGTGGGTAAGCTTTCATCTCGGTGTGTTTGATCCCAACAATAGGAATGAATGCCACCATGAGGAGGATAGATCAGGTGACCAACATCCTGGCCCCACTGGCAGTGGGACAGGTCATGACCCTGGCCTCCAACGTGGTTGGCTGCGGCTTCATCCTGGCGTGGAACCTCTTTTCTCTCATTGTGGAGTTCTTCTTCTTGTCAAGAGTTTATCGAATCGTTCCAGCGCTTTCAGTCAAACCCCCGACGGTTGAGGGCGATCAGGAGTACCTGGAGAGGTCGGAGAGGAGAGGGTTGCAAGGTATGGGAGTTTTTTTCATGACTGACTTTCTAATGTAATGCTACATCTTAAAATATAAGAAACAGAAGAAAATACAATGAGTGCATCATGCGTGGAATGGTCCAACTTTACTCATTCATCAATGACATTTCAGATACATTTTTTTTTTTGTCTTCACAGGGACTCATGTTTTGTCCCAACAGGAGCTTTTGTGGAACGCAGCTTTATTTTCTGCTTCAGTTTTTACGGAGAATGAAAAAAACAAAACTGCTACAATGTTCTAAAATTGCCTAAAGCATACAGAGAGCAATACAGTAATTGCTTTGTAGTTTATTTCTGAAGAAACGGTGTCTTAAAAAAGTATTTACCCTGTTCATCTTTTTTACTTTGTGTCACACTTAAAAGTTTTATATCATCAAGCAAATTTTCATATTTATTAAGGGGGATAAACTGTTCAAATCATTGTGGACCTTAAAAGTAATTGTACCCTAAACCTAATAACAGGTTGTGCCCTGCCTGGTGGGAACAACTTCTATAAAGTCTGTGCATAATTGGGCAACATTATTTAAAACTATTTAAATGATCAAGATGTTTTTGTTTTTTTTTTGTTGTTGTTTTTTTTGGGGGGTGTGGGGGAACGATGTAGACACCTTTTGTTCTTTTTAACCATTTGCACTTCAAATGCAAATGGATGCTGTTTTTCTCAACCTCTTTCTAATTTGTTGAATCGTAAACACAACAAGTGGCATGTGAGATCTGCAGCGCTGTGAATGTTGTTCATTGGACTTTCAAAGTCTTGAAATTATATTTTCACACAGGGTCAGCTTTGCTTGGATAGTCCCTAAACACATGAAACCATTGAAAAGAGCTGGTTGTATTTATTCAGGTTTGCTTTGATGTTAAAATGAGTTTCATGATCTGAAACATTTAGTTGGGTTTTGAAATGCCTCATTCTTTATTTGGTTTGTGACATATGACATCACATATCATATCAAAATGCATTATATACATGGGATTGTATCAGGGCAGTCCTACTTTAACCAACTATGACATTTTTTGCCTTAACAATATGATGAGTCAACAGATATGTAAGATATTTGCATGGGAATTTTTATGTGACTAAAAGAGTGGTGTTGGTTAAAGCTTTGGGTTGATTATCATTTTATTGTCCATTTTTTTGTAATGGGTTTTTTTAGAAGAAATAATTATAATTTTAAAGAAAAAACACCAAAGTTTATGGCCACCATGACATTAACAGGTTAAATTTGTGTAGATGATCTGAGCTTAAGATATATTTATGAAGAGACATTAGAAGTTAGAGTAGAAGAACTTACTAAAAATCACCTCATCATTCAGAGTTCACAGCACATAAACTAAATGATTGTCATCGCTCTTTGTTCTCATTAGGGCAAGGCGACGATGAGCTTTCTGACCCTCTGGCAACGAGCAACTGCAACACAGACATGCATCTTAAAGAAATCACCAACTTGCCGCTGTGTTTCCAAAGGTTTCGCTGGCTGCTGAGCACATGTATGGATGGCTGGAGGGCCTATTATCGACAACCCGTCTTCCTGGCCGGATTGGGTCTGGCTTTCCTCTACACTACAGTCCTGGGCTTTGACTGCATCACCACTGGCTATGCTTACACTCAGGGCATAAGCGGCTCCCTCCTAAGTCTGCTGATGGGCGTGTCGGCTATCACAGGGTTGATGGGCACTGTGATGTTCACCAGGCTCAGGAAGTCGGTCGGCTTGGTTAATACAGGAATCATCTCAAGCTGCCTCCACCTGGGTTGCTTGTTGCTGTGTGTGTGCTCTGTGTTTGCTCCTGGCAGCCCTATAGATCTCAGTCTGCTGATGCCCTACTTTAGCTCCGGTTCCTCTGCTGAGCCTGGAGGAATGGCAAGCAAAAGGCAAAAACACACTTATCCTCTTTCGGGAGGGAGCAATCAGCCGCTGCTTCCGGATCGCTCCTCCATACACTGGACCAACAACACCGTCCTTTTTGACAACGTCCCCTCTGGAACGGCACCAGACTCTTACATATCCATTATTCTGCTATTCCTGGGCGTCATCACTGCACGCATTGGTGAGTACACCAACTTCAAAATGAAGGTGAAAATTGTTCAGGAAAAGATTGATGATGCATAGTTAGACAAGCGAAGACTCAACGAATTCTAATCTGGAAACCTCTGAAAAAATAAAGTGAATTGTGAAAATTAGTGAAACGTATCTAGAAATACCACATCTGACAGCACAGCTAAAAGTTCTGCTATAAAATGCCAGTGCGGTGAGCCTTCCCTCAATCGAGGCCCTGTGACATTATAGGTAGGCGTTCTTAAATTAACGCCTACCTATAATTTCAAAACTACAAATTTGTTTACCCTTGGATGTTTTCACATATTGTCAACTTGCAGCCCCGTACTTTCAGGCGTTCTACTGGGATTTATATATGACCAACACTAACTGCTATGTAATTGTGAAGTCAAAGATAAAGGATATAATTTTAAAATACATGTTTCGTAAAAAAAAAACATCAACAAAAAAAAAAACAGTTTAAAGTTCATTATCACAGCTGTTCACCTCTGATAGCCCTAAATGAAATCCATTTCAACCAGCTGCCTTCAAAAGTCTCGTAATTAGTACATCATGTACACCAGAGTGTAATTCAGTCTCAGTTGAGCGAAGCTGTTCTGTGAAGGCCTCAGAGGTTTGTTGGCAAACATTAGAGAACAAACGGCATCATTAAGACCAAGGCATACAGCAGACAGCTCAGGGACAAAGATGAGAAGTAACTCAATGCGGTGCTACGTTATAAAACAATATCCCGAATTTAAAACGCATCTTGAAGAACTGCTTATCCACCTGAAATGAGAGGCCAGGGAAGGTAAGCGTTATTGAGAGAAACAGACAAAGAAAGGCCCTGGTAACTTTGGATTTGCAGTGCAGGTGAGGGGAATCTGTCAACAAAACAATTGTTAGTGTGTACTTTGCAAATATGCTCTTAAATAGAAGAGTGCCAAGAAGTAAGCCATTGCTGAACAAGCCATCACGAATCCCATTTTTCATTAGCCATGCAGGGGACACAGCAAACATGCACAAATGGTTTGGCTAGATCAGAGATCAAAAAGAGAAGGGCACATAAAGCTGAACACAGGGAAATACGATAGATGCAGCATCTTGGTTTTCTTTTCTTGGGGTTGCAATGTAAAAAAATAAATAAATTAAAAAAAAAAACTGCATACATCAACTTTTAAAGAGTAAATGCATATGTGTTTTTCAGGCTTGTGGTGCTTCGACCTGACTGTGACCCAGCTTCTGCAGGAGACCATCTGTGAGTCAGAGCGAGGGGTGGTAAATGGGGTGCAGAGCTCCATGAATTATCTAATGGACCTGCTCCACTTTATCATGGTGATTTCTGCTCCACAACCTCAGCACTTTGGCATCCTCGTTATCATATCTGTAATATTCATCACCACCGGGCACAGTATGTATTTCCTGTACGCACATAGAGCCAAGAGAAAACACCGCCTCGAAACATAAGAAGGAGACGCGGCTTAGACATAAGCACTGGATCCACTCTGCACCTGGGAAATGAATGCCTCCCCCCCTGATCTGTGACTGCGACACTCTGTTCGTGACTTAGCCATCCATTACACTCCACACTTGATTTCACGTGTGCAGCTGAAGGAACGACAGGAGACGAGTTCTCCGATATTCTCCACATCCTAAGGTGGCTGCCACAAATGAAGCGATGATGCATCTAGGAGAAACGTCCTAATCTGATGGACACGAGGACACGACAGTGATGACTAAGGCATCAGAGGATTTTGGTGCAAACTCTGCAGAGTTACAACAGCTATAAGACTTTTGAGCAGGTCTGCAACCTTACATGGTTTTATAGATGAAGGGGTGGGTGAACAGTGAGTTTTTTTTTTCTGGCCTTCACTCAGTGAAGAGAAGATGAGAGGAAGAGATCAACATGAACAAATTAGAGGGACAACAAAACGGTTCTTTGACAAGTGGCATCGATGTTACTGATCCGTCCACTTGGAAATACTCCAGGATGTCCAAAAAGGAACATAAAGGGAACTGGATGTGAGATTGTTTGATCAAAAAAATAAAAAAATAAAAATACAAGTCAGCCTCCCCTTTTAGTGGACAAAGTGAATGGAAAAATAGCATTTCCTTCACCTGGTTTGTTTCTCTGTGGATGAATCAAGCAAACATTTGCCTTGTTTTTTTTTTTTTTTATATAATGATATAAAACTAGCTGATGGATTAAAACGCAAAAAGAAATCTCATCATGCCTTGCAATAGTATTCATATTCTTTTCATATTTTATTAATACTCAACGAGACATGTTTTTTTTTTTTTCTGAAAACTGACCACAAATAAGTGTATGATTGTAATATGGAAAGAACCAAATGTATCTTACTTTTTTCTTTTTAAATATGTTTTTGAAAAGTATGGAGTGCTGTTGCATTAATCCTTCTGATACATTCTTTTTACACACACCTTACGTAGCTGCTGCTACATCTGCAAGTGTTTTGGGCACATTTCTTCAAGCTTCATAGAAACAGAAATGTTTGTTTATTTATTTATTTATTTATTTATTTTTGTTTTTTATTTTTGCAAAAAAAGTGAAATTCTGCCAGATTGGTGCTGCTTTAACAGCTATTTTTCAGTCTTGCCACTCATTCTTCACCAGATTTAAGTCTGTACTTTGACTGAACCATTCTAAAACTTGAATATGCTTAAATCTCTGGCTGAGTCATTATCATGGAAAGTGTCAGCTTCAGTTTGTCTGTCCCTGACATGACACTATCACCTCTGTGTTTCACCGTGGGAGTGGTGTGTTTAGGGTGCTGTCAGTTTTATATCTGTGGGCCACACATTTCTTTTCTTACAGCATACATTGACAGAAGTAGAGAATCTTACATAAAAGCCATAATAAGTGCTAAGCTAACAGATGCCCTCTTGACTGATTGTCCCACCTGAACTGTGCATCTGTGCAGCTCCTCCAGCTTTTCAGAGGGCCTTTTTTTCTGCTTTTCTGATTAATGGACTTCTTGCTTACCTTCTATGCTTAGGTATGTGGGCCACTACTTGATAGGCTTGCTTTTGTTCCACACCTTTTCCATTTAGGGATAATAGATTGAATACTGCCACGTGAGATGCTCAGCTTGGGATCTTGTTATATAATTGTTTTCAAATTCTCCGCAACTTTATCCCTGATCTGTCTGCTCTGTTGTTTGCTGTTTGTTCAGCAATGTTCTCTCACAAATCTCGCCAGCGACTGCAAATAAATGACACACAGGTTTCTGATTTAATTACTTCTTAAAGAAGTGATTTCTTTCTTTCTTTAGAGGTATCAGAGTTAAACGGGATGAATACAAATGCATTCCAGACTTTTCAAATGTTTTTTTTTCACTTATTAAAAATGATGTAGCATTTTTTTCCCACTACATGATTACCCAATACTTTGTGTTGATCTACAGCATAAAATCACAACAAAATACATTGAAACTCTGACTTTAAAAAATTTAAAATAGTTAAAGATGTATTATCACTTTTTGCAAGGCACCAATTAATAAACTTAAATGAAGATGGTTTTACCAAACAGCTTTGTGTATATAGATTAGCTTAAGGTTTCCTTAATTATTTCCCTTGTTAGGTGTGAGATTATTAGCTTTACAGAAATTCAAGGGTAAAACAATATTGTTTTAATTTATGCTTCATTCTTTTGCAGTTCAGATGAACTAAACTGTGACCTTACCTCAACTAGGAACAAGAACACATCATACAACTTACTCTCAGCTACCTAATGTTGTCATATTCCATTAATGTACAGTAGAACTATCAACCATGTTCTACCACCTGTTAAACAAGTATCATATCTCAGTATATTTGTTTAATTTTGTGCATTTTTTGTATTGATTATTGATGTTTGTAATAATAAAGATGAAGATTATCTTTGACTTAAATAAATGTATGTATGAAACATTTTTTTGTTGACTGACTGATCAACGCCCTATGAGCAAACCTGGGGGCGTTCCTGATGAAAACAAAACAAAAATAAAAGACAGGAAAGATTCAAATTTCTTAAATAAAGCTTGTCTACTAATTAACAGCATATGGCATTTTTAACATCATCAGTCATGTATCAAGTCAAGTGCTGGTAGCATCAGACTCTCAGGGTCTCATTCTTGTTTTTTGTTTTGTTTTTTTGTCAAGATGTGGGTCTGTTGGCATCTTAACAGCCATGACATTCGGAGCGCACTACAGGGGTTCATGACTGAGTGTAAAAACAGCGGGTATGAGAGTCAGCTCCTCAAATATTGAGGCCATGGTTCAGAACTGGAATAAGATGGGCTGCTAAAAACACGACAATAGGGCAAATGTGGTAGAAAAAAAAACAGAGCGCAGTCAAAAGGCAAAGTTTGTGACAATTGATCTGTTTTGGGTTCATGTGTCTTCTGGAGATCCTGGAACTGGCCTAGAACTTGTTTGACGAATCAAGTGTCTCTTCTGAAACACATGGGTGCATGACAAGACAAAGCAAAACAACAAGAAGATCAAGATGAAAGAGTACACATCGCAAATCCTGAAACACCCAATTCAAAGCCACAGCAACTTATATCAAGACTAAAGTGCTGACGGAAAAGCTCTTTACCCTCTTCAAAACTTAGAAAACAAGTAAAGATGTGCCGTTTTGTAGGAGACCAGTGACTTCCCCACCAGATGGTCAGGAAGGTGTTAGGGACTCTAAGAATAGCAGAAAACAGCAGTGATCCTGCAGTGGGAATGGCATGACTTCCACTTTGAAGTCAGTCTGCTGCCTCCCTCAACCTCCTCTCCCGTCCCCTCAAAATGGTAATCTCTGTTGTAAAAGAATCAGCACTCCCATAGTGCACCAGTCTCACACGTGGTTCGGTTTTGTGCCTTAAAGACTTTAAAAATTAAGCAGCTTCCACACGCCTACAAAGGGCGCTTCGTGTTTTTATGGTTCAACATCTCTGTTAAAACCGAAAAGGACTGGGAAACGTTTCTGAAAGAGGGATTCTGTAACAAGCTGAGGAAAGTTTCATCACTTTGCGATTCTTTTGCAGCGCAGCACACCCACAGTAGCAGCACAACTCCCAAGGCTGCAGTTGTGGTCCCTGTTTACACAGCGGAAGCTCGTTAACAAGTCTGACTTCAGGCGTTCTCACTTGCTAATTCATTTACTTGAGAAACTAGGTCAGTGGTAGCACATTATTACTAGATTCATCCTTTGGCTCCATCTTATTTTTCTTTCCTCCATGGAATGATATGTATTATGTCCAAAGAAAGTGCTAAACGCTGCAATGATGGATTGTAGCCTATACAAATGCATTTTTTACAATTATTTTGGGCTCATTACAGTTCATGTGTCTGATATTAAGGCAGCCTCCCAAAACAGCTAATCGACCATCATCTGGAGACTGGACTTCGCGCAGAAAGACTGAGACGACGAGCTTTTCTCATTCCTCAGTCTGCTTTGTCACCAGCCTGAGGCAGTGGTGCAGTTAAATGGCTTTGCTTGGACGCAGTCAAGCATCGCAGTGCTGACAGAGGTGAAAAAATGAATAACTATAGTAGATAAAGTGTTCAAATAGAGAAATAATGTCCTTGCTTTATCTTGATCTGTGCTTGTGCTGAAGGATCACACTGATCCCTTTTTTTATGTTTAGGTTATCAAAGCAACAGCATTCACATAAAAAGACAAAAATGAACAGTATATGGTATGCTTTTTCAAAGAGACACTTTCTGCTTTTGAAGAAAAAGCAAGTGAAACTGAAACTACCTGCACAGAAAATGGGTTATATTTACTGACATGCAAAAAGAGCCAGTGATTCCCTTGGAATGAGCAGTAAGAGGAGAATCGGTGGAGTAACATCCCCAATTTGTAGCTATGGACTGACAATGAAACAGCTAAAGAAAGGACACCGTGCTTTTCTCTCAGGTGATGGACCTTCCTCAGACTGATGTCAGAGCATACATGTCGACAAGAAGCATCTCACCGGAGTTGTTTCAGCCAAAGATTAAATAACGATTTAAGGATAGGGTGTTATCACTTTTTCCTTTTTTTTTTTTAACTTATTTTGTTTAGTGTTTTATTGTTTGAAAATAAATAAAACTTTTAAAAAAAGATGAGATTAAATGTGAATGTTTCTTAGCAAAAAAACTATATATTTATTGGTGTGCCCTAATTTTATTGGGCATAAAAATGTATTGAATTTAGAGTTTATCACTTTTCTGGTACTATCAATCACTTTTACACCAAATTCACTCAGCTGCTCTGACAAAAAAAAAAAAGCAACAACAACAAAAACGAAACATTTCCATCAACACACAGAGAGGTAATCAACATGGGGTTAAATGAATTGCGTATTGGCACGTCGACATGTGGGGATGAGAGAGCTGGAGTCAAATCCACAGCTTTCCAACTGCAAGACAATTAATCTTAACCCCTGAGCCACTGTAACACTTTCGTGATTTTTCTGACTTCAATTATGGTTTTATTTTATTTTATTTATTTACTAAGCCACTTTGCCAGTACTTTAAGAGGAGGCAGAATTTCTGGAGCAACACAAATTATGTTGTCCTTCACTAATCCGCTTTGATTGTTTTTCAACCCCACAGTGCACAATGCGCTGGCCTGGTTTGATAGCGTCTGCATCATAATGTTCTTTTGTCTCCTGTACCTATTGCCATACTTAATACATCACCACCCTTAAAACATTTGACCTTCTGCTACCCTGCCCAGTCCTGACTCTCTCCTGCATGGGAGTTTTCGAAACTTCCTTTTCTGGGCTGTCTGGCTCTCCAGATGTTTCCTCCGTTCTCCAAAACCCACCCACCTCCCATTTGGTGAAAGGTGCAACACTGACAGAGCGGGGCCGTGTCTTTCACTTGTAGTCCAGCCCATGACTCACATGAGGAGTCCAGCCGAGGAAGTCTTTTAGAAAGTTCTGAACAAGGTGCACAGCACCTGGTATTTACTCAGACAACTCTTATGTCTTTTCCTTATTTGGACTACTTTCACACAAACCAGTGTTTGCTTCAGAGCTACTCTGTTATCTTGCTTCTTTTGAATCCAGCAAGTGGTTATTAGCTGACAATGTCGTGGGACTGTGGTCTCAAGTACATGTTCTCTATGCCCCCTGCACTGCAGCAGGGTAACAAATGCATCCTGCATGACAAGGAGGACCTGTCCAGACTGGAGATGGTCCAGAGATTGGCGAAGGACGGCTGCCGGTTCCTGCAAAACCACAGCAAGGGTCCAGAGAAGACATCTCAGGTGAGACACAAAGATCATATCTGTGATTTTCACTGCAAACATCTATCTGACATTCTGCACTGATTTCTCTGTAGCATCTATAATTAATCAAGCTGTCAATATGATATTGTACATCTCTGTCTCCATGCTGAATTTTGTTTAGTTAATGTATTTGAATAGAATAGGACAGAATATTCCATTAATTGTCCCTGACTGAGAGAAATCCCTGGATGTTTACAGATTAAATACACAAATTAAGGAAAACTATATTATAAGACATATCTCTGGATATTTGTGAAAAAAAAAAAAGCTGGGCACAAAGCTACATTAAGGTCTGTTGGAAGAAATGGACTCAACATAAGTAGAGAAATATTACTGCAAAAATGTAAACAACCTTGCACAGTAAAATCTGGCCACATACATATTGTCTATTTTCAATGTCTAAACAGAAACAATCAACTAAAACTATCCTCTGTGCTCCTGTGGATGACCATAAACTCAAAGTGGAGTCTATTGTGGTTACTTGATACATGCAGTCATAATAAGTAAGTCAGAATATATGTGCATATTTTAGTACCTTTTGGAAAACAACGCCACAACCTATGCACAAGTTTTAAGCATACTTTTAGGTGAGCCCACATTTCTGTGTAAAAAAAAAAAAATCTTAATCTGATGTAATATTTGAATCTTAAATGTTAAACATCAAATATGTTGAAGGATCATCGGGATTAAAAAAATAAATAAAAGCTTGCAAATTTCAGTCTGTGTGTAAAGAAAACTACATATGTTTCACATAGGGAATGGTGTTACTGGAATAAACGAATATTCTAATATCATTCTAACTTATTAAGTAAGTATAGCTATATATTTTATCAAATAAGTACATTTGCCCTGCACACATTTCGTCTAACTTCAGATGAAGTTAGACGCACAAACCATCCTTGCGTGGAAGCGCCACAAACACATGGGTGGTGATTGTGGCACCATCCATTTATAAAATCTGCCACTTCTGAAAGCATAAGTGCACACACACTGTTCAGTCTCACCCGCCTGTGCTTTGAAAAAAACCCCCCCAAAAAAACCAACACATTACATCAGCCCAAGAGCCCTCTGATTGGCCAGAGCTCTGGAGGGTTTAGCTTCACGCTTCCTGCCAGCTGTATCGGCTCGCTGGACTTTTAGACAATTGCAGGAAAGGTTGACGTCTTTGGCTGGACTGTACTGGCAGTACATTGTGTGGTCTCTGGGTGGGTTCCCGTGCGTCAGATTTGTGACCTTTTCTCCCTAACAAGGCCAGATCTTCTCATCTGTTAAGCATTCAGTAAAGTTCGCCACCTGCGTTAAGCCGCCACCAATCGCAGTGCGATCAAATGTCAGCAAAGTAGATAACTTTGGCATTCTATTTACTGCGCACTTGCATGGTGTACACTTGGAATGCAATTGAAAAATCACAAAAGGTTGACCACGAGTTTAATATTTCAACTGATCTAGAAATCACAGTATTATATAAAATTATCCTGTTTCGTGTTTGCAAAGCGATTCAAACTGGTGCTGGAGTTCACCCAACACATACTGTACGGCGTAATGTGTGATTCATTTAAATATGTGAAATCAGACATCAAAGAGCGTAGAAATAAGTTTACTCCATGTTGAAACAAAATGGCCAAATGTACAACAATGTACTGCTCCTATTGGAAGATCGAACCCTCTAAAAGAAAACAGGAGAGCATCTCAGAAATGAAGGAGCTCTGTTTCCTCCTGAACCCAGATCCTGGATGAGCTGAAGACAGCTGATGGATGGATTTGACAGGGGTGCTGAAGGCTAAAAAGTATTTATTTATTTATTTATTTTTTTTTAGAGCTTGTCTGAATTGAAAGTGTGAAGTTTGAGGCTTTGCTGTATACCACCTCCTCTAGAATTAAAATAAACTCTAAATTTGCAAGCCGGTTTTCATTGTTTGAGAAACTAAGCTACTCTCTTCATCTTCTTGCCATCTCATGCTGTTCTTTCTGAGGGAATTTGGTCTCGTCTGCACTCGGTACAGACAGTACAGACACTTTGCAGGCCTTGTTAGTTGTCTCACGCCATCCACACCAGACGTGAACGAGGACAGAAAACATCTGAGGAACGTGACTTTGAGCAGAAGCCTGAGATCATATTTATTACGAGGACTTCTTTGGAAACGTTGACTCAAGATCTTTTCGGCTTGTGTTGCATTTTATTCACCGGCTCAGGGGATCTGATTGTTTGTCTTTTGTATTATGAGTCTGTCTCCCACTGCACACAGACATTTATCCCAGAGAAGCTGTGGTCAGATCAATAATTCATTCTTGGGGGGAACATGGACATCCACACTTTGGCTTTGGTGTCGTGATTTGAGTCAGAAAAAACTGTGCATTGAAGCTAAAAGCAAAGCACCTGGTGGGTCTGCCTGGAAATACGGAGTACATTTCACTGCAACCAGGAAGCTAATCATCATCTTTTCGTCGTGGTTCAGATTCCGTGAACAGAAGTGCGGCGGCTCCACCCTTTTTATGGTTGAAAATACACAAGAGGCATTTTCTTTGTGCCTGCTTGCTGGTTAGATTGGGATCAGCTGGAACAGCTTTATGAGATGCGCTCAAAGTCATGAATCACTCAAGAAGCCGCCAGCATGTCTTAAAGTTAATATTCCATCCTGCGCACATGGGAACATCCCTGCTGTTTCTTCCAGCAGTCAGTCTTTTTTGTCTCTGTGTGCCCTCTGGTTGAGTGTTACTGTGCCAGGAAATCCTGCTTTACTGAAGGATCATGTATTTGTCTCCACAAAATACAATTAGGGCTGCAAACTGCAGCCACTTCCAGCCTGTCAGCCCCGGCTAATTGCATGAACAGAGGTGATTCATTGACTGACGGTTGACGACTGAAGGAGGGGAGGGGGGGGGGGGTAGGGGGGGCTATCAACAAGGAGCTGATGCATGAGAGTGTATACAGTGAAATCTTCATTAGGGCCAGTATATCTGATCTGGGTCCTGCACTGTCCAGATCCAATCAGGAATTGTGTTACTGCAAGCACAACAGTTCTTCCTCAGAGTGGAGGCTGCGAAAGACTGAAAAGAAGACAAAGAAAAACTGGAATACAACATGGCTGCATTTCACATGAAGATGATTAACTTTTAATCACAAGTTCACAGAAGCGTCCTGTTAATAGCAAGAGAACCCTTCTTGATAAGAAAAGAGAAATGTGAATAAAACATGAAGAAACGGCCTTTGTAAAAAAAAACAACATAAAATATAGATCTTAGTACAGTTGGAAAGATTTGCGTTTGAAAGTTGTACAAATACAGTGAACCACACAGAAATAAACCAATAAACAAAATAAAAAGTAATGCAACATAAAAAAAGGAGGTCGGGGGGTTTTGGGTGCTACTCCGCGGCAATATGCAAATGTTGCTAAAATGGACAGGGTTGTGGGAATTGTAGGTTTTTGGTTTTTTTTTTAATGAAATATCTACAGTGTTTCATAAATGCAGTATAGTCGGGGGGAAAAAATCGCCAAAAAAAGTAGCCAAAAAGTTTCGGTGGATGATCATGTCTTGGAAGGTTTGCACAGACGCACACTCTCCATTTTCAGGATGACACATGAACACAAATGCCAGCCACACTTTTCAGATTTTTGTTTGTAAAGAAAACACACCCCACAATTATGCCCTAGTTTCTCTCTGCTTATCACACAACAGCCCAATAAAATACACTGAAGCTTGTAGTTGTGAGGTGACAAACTGTGTAAAAGATTCAAGAGAACACTTTTGAAAAGCATTCTACATTAAAAAAAAACAAACAACATAATTCCTAAAACTGCTAAAACTAAAAAAGAAAAACCTGTAAACTACAACTGGATTGCTTTGGTTTACTTCATGTATGCCAGTTTAAACAGAGATGTTACATTATGTCATAGAGTTGTTGGGTCCTAGATTGTGGTTCGTTGGCAATGATGAAAAAGAATTGAAATGCACCTTATTGGGGATAAATCCCTCCCCTGGCTGGGGGAGTTAGTGTGTGGATCAAAGCCTAATAAGCAGAAGTCCAAACCATTGTTAGTATGCACAGTATAACCAAATGACAGCTTCAAATACACTCCCCCTCCTGGACATCCCCCATAATTTAATTGGCTCTGTGCATAAATCAGTAATTTAAATATGACTCATTTATGTTAATCCCTGAATGGGCTCCTGCGATAAGGACCAAATAATGATGTATGTGGACGTTCTCTTTCTATTTCCGACCTGCTTTTGACAGTGTATTATGATGGAAATCAGAGGAAATTTATGTGAGAGTAAGAAAAGGGAATCTCCTTTATGAAACACTCAGACCCCCCCCCTCCCTCTTCTTTTTTTTTTCCCTCTCTCCAGCCACAGAGTGACGAGGCAGTCCGCTTGTGTGTGAGGGAGCGGGGCCACGATGTGCTCGTTCTCCGTCGAGTGTTGTCAGAGCAGCCAGCGCACGCTGCGTGGTCGAGGGGAGGAGGAGGGAGGGAAGAGGCGAGGACCAGGAGGTAAGCCTCTCCACTCCCTCCTTCCTCCCTCTCTCAGTTTCTCTCTCTCTCTCTCAGCTCTCCTTCTCTCATCAGCCTCCTCCTCTGGCTCTGTCGCTCACACACTCACTCAGGCGTGCCCACATCTCAGCTCTCCACTCAAATGACTACATTAAACAGATATAAATGAGCAGCATGGGGCTGTGAGACGGCCTTTCCCAGTCATAGAGGGGGATCCCTCGGCGTGAACACGCCAGGGTGGATGCATGAAGGTGTCACGCGGCAGTAAGCGCAGCCGGGGTGAGGGCACGGCAACTCTTCAGGGATGGGATCTCGTCCTCAGCCCCTGAACCTGCAGAAGGACGGCGGGCTGCTGCTGCTGCACGCAGCCCTGGTGGAGCAGGAGGAGGACGAGGAGGACGGGGAGGAGAGCAGCAGCACCGGCACCAGCCGGGCAGAGCCGCAGACGATGCCCACCTTTGACGTCCCCTACTTTCGTTACATAGACGATGAGGGAACAGAGGGAGAGGAGGAATGGAGCAGCAGCAGATCTCTGTCCTCCATCGGCAGGGACTCCTCCGCTGACTCTGTTGTGTCTGACAGGTACGCGGTGGTGTCAGGGACCCCCGAAAAGATCCTGGAGCATCTGCTGGGTGACATGACGCTGGATGATGACCGAGGGACCACGCAGGGGAAAGAGTCAGGTCAGCATCCTTACTTTAACTCTTTGCCTTTTAAACTTACTTTGTCGTGATAGGGTATGAAAAAGCATTTTGATATCTACCGCTATCTATCACTAGCTGTTAAATGTATGAAAAAAGGACTAAAAAAATGAAATGAAAAGAAGTTTCCTTTACCCCTTCTGGTCTCCATAATGAGCCGGTGCTGCAGTTCGTCTCCAGGCGATATCATCGGTTGATTATGAGTGTCTAAATGTTCAGCCTGTTTTTTTTTGTTTTTTTTTTTAAAGCTTGTCACTTGAGTTTTCTGCAAGCTAGATCCAACTCACTGAAGAAATAGCTTGTCAACTATGGTGCAACACATTATATTCAGCTTTCCTGTTTGCTTGGCCTTTTTGATGCAAATTGTTAAGAAAAAAAATCTATATTTTTTTTAGAAATAAGCTACTGTACCTCCGGTGAGATCACAAAAGGCATAAGGGAACTAATGACAGCAAATTTAAGTTTTCTCTTAGTATTTCTACTCTTTAGTACCACAACTCTTGATGAAGCACACAAGGTTGAACCTCAATACTCAAACTGAAAACTTAGTGTCACAATGGTTACTGAAACCAACTGATTAGATACATTACGCCTCCTGTGACGTCATTGACCCCCCCAAAAAAATCCCCACAGCGAACAATTAATTTTTCTTTTGGCTTCAGAGCATTTTTTTCCTCCTACTTTGCGTTTTTGGAAATCTTACAATCCAGATTCCGCTAACCAGCTATGTTTTTACTGTCAGTTCACTTTCGTTGTTGGGAGGGAAAAAAAATAGCACATGATTAAATCTTTAAACCAGTGAGAAATATGCAACGCTTCCTCATATCTTTTGAGCGTGGCTGCAGTGGACCGCGCCACATGAACTCCAGCCCCGCAGCAGCGACAAATCAACACATTTCCTCTCATCCCAGCAGGTACATGATAATGTGACACTGTTGCCAAGGCAGAGGAGACCCTCTGTTGCTGAAGCTGAAGACGTTTGCTCAACGAGAGACGATGACTGAGAGCAGTGCAATAGTCAGACAAAGAGAGAAAGAAAGCAAATAAAAAGAAGGAGGAGAAAAAATAAGATTTGTTTTCTCTTACAAGAGGAAACCGTCATCAGTGGAGGCTCAGATCACGATTAGCAGACGAACTGAGTGAAACTGATGTCACTGTAGTGCTAGGAATGCATTTTTAGATGGAGGAAGGAGTTACATTTAAAAAAAATAAATAAAACTGCTCATATCCTTACATAAATAAATGGCTTAAGTTCATCATAGATCCATTGCTCTGTGATATAATTAAGCATATATCTCCCGATGGATTATTAAATCAAATCCCAATGTCAAACAACCAGAGACCAGAGGAGTCATGAGCAGCAGCTAATCTTTACTCAGAGATGTTTAGCAGCTTGACTGCTGCTGGGCTGTACGCAGCTGCCTGCAAAAGTTGTTGTTCCTTTGATGCTACTTCTACGCTGATCCACAGAGCTTTGCAGAAGCGTGGTAGACTAAGGCGCTCTGATGTCATCAAACTCAAATACATTTTTCTTTGAGCAGTCCCCAAGTTGCTGTGTTTGATGTGGCTCTTCTAGATGGAGGAAAATGACTTGATTTTTAATATGTTTGGAGGTGTTTATCAGCAAATTAGCATATGATTATGCTGAGAGGTGTGGTGTGGAAGAAAAGGAGTCAGTCAACCTTGGATGCACAGCAACAAAGCTGGTCTATTATGTCTGGTTCAACACAGCAGATTTCAGAAATGGCAGCCATCCCATCAGCTCTCCTGCTACATCTAGCAGTCCACCCATAAACTGATTAAACCCCGCCTTCTCAATTTACACCAGCCAATCACGTCAGCCTTCCAGAGTGGTGGTGAGGGAAATTAGAAAATTGATTTATTTCAATAACACACAGTGTATACACTAACCATGAATTATCAATAATAAAATATTAGGCAGATATTTTATGCATGCAAATGCACAAATTATATAACATTGTATTCTTTAAAGTACTTTAAGCTTTAGCCAGTCAAACTCCAGCTCTTATCACTGCTGTTTCTATGAAAGGGCTGGGTGTGATCGGTGGGCCTCTTCTTTAGCAGGATCCAAAGATGGCTGCCACAAAACACACACCCACAAGGTAACAAACATTTCAGCCACACACACACAAAAGATTAAATTACACTCTAGAACTAAAGTTAGAGAAAAAAAAAACATTGCCTCTTAACAATCAAAAATTTAATTAATGTCAGTAATTCAATTTTGAAAAGTGAAACTCGTGTATCGTAAAGACTCATTTCACATCAGGAGGCATTTTTCATTTGTTAATTTTAAAGAGCATACAACTTCAGCACATCTGCATTGCTGGCTCTGGTTTTTCTTGTCTTCCTTTTAACAATACTCCATAGATTATCTATCGGGTTTAGGTCAGGAAAGGTTAAAGACCAGTCACGCACAGTGGGTATTGATAGTCTGGCAGCGAGGACAAGTGCCGAGCCATGGTGTAAAAAGGAAATCCACTTCTCTATGGAGCTTGTGGGCTAAATGAGACACAAAACACTTTACGTAACCTAGAAAATGAGTCCATTCAATATAGACTTGTTAAAACACGGTGGACCAACATCAGCAGATGGCATGACTCTCAAAATTGTATGTTTTCTTTTACTATACATTTTCTTTATACTACACTTTCCATTTTCATACTTATTTCCAACTTCTTTAGCAATAAGCTTTTTACTGTGAAGGGCTGTCAACAGCAGTCAGTTGTCTTTGATGACTGCGTCAGTCATTATATGTCATTTCTGTATTAAAAATCCTTCTCGTTATTGGTTCTATGTATAATTTACATATTCATATAAACTCCTTTTGGAGTTTTCATTAGTTGTAGGCAATTATTAAAAATAACAGTTAAAACCTATCACACTTAATGTCATAAATATATATGATTATATGAGCTTTACTGCTTAGGTTAAATTACTGGTATTAGTTCTATTTTCAATAAAACTCTCATTTACTGAGAAGTCCTGACCTGTACATGCAGCACAATGACTGCAGCAACTATTTGCAAATGCTCAGCTCGCAACATTAAGAATGCAGAGAATGTCTTCTTCCTGCAAAACGAGGCACTTTTCTGGAAGCACCAGAGGCATGTTTGAAGGGGAAAGCAAACATGAACCACGGCTGAGTGAAAGGTTGATGTTTTCCTTTCCTTCCTTTGCATTCATAAGCACCACGCAGGACAGCCTCAGCTTTTCCTGGGCTTCATCTCAAATGCGGTTATTGATTCCTTCGCTGCACAGAGTAGCCAGCTCTCAGAAGCATGTTCCAGATCACTCGTTTCTGTAATGACAGGATGTTCGTGGTGTTTTGTGACAGGACAAAAATGAATCCCTTTAGGTGAATGACTGTCACTTTCTAAGATAATAAAGGCTCTTGTTTGTCGAAAATAAATAAAAAAAGTTGCACATTGCTGTGCTCACTGAATAGTTTGCACTTATCAGCACAGAGCGACAACTAGTCATGTACTCTGATTAATTATTTTCAAATGATGTCATCGGACAAAATATTAAAGTTAAACAAATTCTGGCATTTTAAAGACTAAAATAAATAGACTACAAATACATACAAAATAAATTCAGACAGAAGAAACGCTTTTTCAAATAACTTTTTTTTTTTTCATATTAACTATATACACAAAATTAACACTTGACATGTACACAGGCTGCATGTGTACATGTTAGAACATTGCCTGAATGCATGGGCCCGGCCCGCCGTACTCTCTGGCACTGGTCCTGTTCTTCAGGAACCGTTGATCGCTTCTCAGGATAAAGAACTTCTTCAGAAATGTGACTGTGGACGCTGACGTTTCCGTTGTGGATATCTGTTGCTTGCCGAAGCTTGTTTACGACTCAGATGGTATTTTAGGCTTGAATAGTTTCGGTGATATGTGTACTCTTTGTTGCACATCTTACACACTATCATAGTATTTTCCAGCAAAAAAAAAAAAAAAATCACCACCAGTGGGCCAAGAGAGGAGGCTTTGTCGTCCATAAATGTTGTTTGCAGATGCTAATTGTACATCAAAGTTGTATCCCAGAAACAGAAGAAAAAAAAATTATATATATATATATATATTGCTGCTGAAAAAAAGATAAACTGCATCTGTAGGCTGAAAACCTCACCAGAATGTTATACATCACCTTGAGGTAGCAAAGTAGATTTCGCCATTTTGCAGCACAAGTGTTTCTGACAAGTTCTTTGTCAGATTTTGGCAAAAAAAAAAAAAAAAAGCTTTATGCTTTGATTCCTGTTTTTAAAGGGCTGCAGGCTCAGGCACCTCTCTCCCATGTTATGTTTGTATGTTGTTCTTTGGACAGGTTTTGGTGAAATGTGAATTTCCCTCTAGGATTAATAAAGTACATTCAATTCAGTACTTGTATTTCTATCCATATTGGGACTTTGTTTTGGCTTTCATTCCTTTCAGTAACTGGATTTATGCCTAACCCAGACATTATCCCTAGTCACGATTAGTATATTCAAAATCCTAATACACAGTTTACCTCTAAACATAACCCCTGAGCCTAAACAAGGGCGAACGCCATTATAACTACTTTAGACATTAGTCTCTAAAGAAAAATGGGTCTCCATAAGACATACTGGTCTTCAGGAGGTTAGTAAATATACCAGAAACGGTCCTAAATACACCAGCTAGACATTACAGAGGATTCTACGTGAGTAAAAGTGCTACAGCTTAGAGTTACTTTCTAGTTCCCTAGAACTTTCTGTTAAAGCTGTGTCACTGTGTTGTTTATGACTGCTGCATGCATGTGAGGGAGTAACCCCCTCATAAGCGGGGAGTTATGTATGCACAGCTGCTCTGAACGGATTAACATAATGATGTCGGTGAGTCTGCTGGACCGGAACGCTCACAAAAGACTCTGGAAGCTGCGTTGAAATTAAAGGAAGTAATTTACAATTCTTGGTCTAAGGCCTGTACGCAGAAGACTGATCCTACTGATCCATTTATGAAATAAAATGTTATTGAATGAATAACTGGCCGTATTTTTTTGACTTTTTGTACAAAAAAACAACAGGTACCAGGTTGAAAAATTACACATCAATATAAGAATATTTAGAAGAGCAATCTTTCTAGCAAATTACATAAGAAGTTGATCTGTGATTGCAGTTTTAACATCGCAAGAAAACATTGAAGTGTTAAAGATCTGTATTTTCCCTTTAATTCAGTTCAACTCAGTTCACTGTATTGACTTTGCACTAATTATACAGAAACTGAGCAGCAGAACAATTAGCTTGACTTGGAATGAATCGTATACAGATAAATGGGCAGGAAATCTGGATGACCGATCTGATTTACATCAGATTGTTTCTTTTCAAGTGCAAAAATAAAAAGCTAGAGAAACATCATCCGACACCGTCATGTTGTTAGCTTACCTCCACTGACGCAGATGGCAGAAACTATTATGAGAGTCTGAAGATAATGTCTGTAAAGGCTTCTTTGACCATGCCAGAGTAAAATATGCTTGAAGATTTATGTTTACTTTTATTTCCTTCAGACTGACTGCAAATCGTCTTGCTCTAAAGAAGTTTTTTTTTTTTTTTTCATATTTTCCTGTGCTTAGCGATCTCCAAATGATTTTTGGCAGTAAAGAACGAGCTCTCCTTGTGGTATTAAAGTGGAACATGGGGGAAGAAAAAAAAAAAAAGTGAGGCCATATGAATCATAAGTGCAGCCTAGCAATATAAGCAGTTCAGAAGATATTAATCATGCAGCTGTCGGGGTCGGTAGTGTTCCTGCCCTTCAGTGTACTGCTGCATTAATGAGGCTGTGTTCCTGCAGCGCTTAAGCCTGTTTTCCTGTAATAGCATACCTTTTTTCAAAGTGGAAATTCTCTCTGAACATTTGCTACTGAAACATACACATTTTTTACCTTTATCAATATGTATGTGTCTTTGCAGATATGCTTCTGGATGACTTTCTACTCACATACCCAGTGTTCATGTCAACCAGCGATTTATGCCAAGCTCTTCTGGGACAATATCCTTGCCTGGAGGCATTTCTGCAGAAGCATTGCAATCATTTATTCCTAATAACACATAAATTCAATTTACAGACAGAAAAATGGGTGTTAAAGAAAAGCATTAGAGCTTCAGCTTCCACTCACCATTGAATCGTCTCATTGAATGTACGGAAATCTGATCCTTAACCAGTATGCACCTATTGCAACAAGTGGCACAAAATTAAGGAGGACCTGAAAGAGGCTCTGGAGAGGAAACAGAAAGTCCTGCACCTGGTGTGGCACTGGATGTCTCTCTGCAAGGAGTTCCTGAGAGAGGACGAACATGTCAAAATCTTCCTCAAGGTAGGAAATATCTGTGGAAATGAGTGGAACGTGAGATGAGATGTGGAATGATGACGGACAGCTTTGCTTCCAGAGTTTGTACCGTTGCGTGTTCGATGATCTTTATGAGCACCCAGCCCTGGAGAAGGACGTGATAGAGTTGCAGAAATTTTACCACCTAAGACGCAGACAGTAAGTAACTGTATCTGGATTTTTTTTTTTTAGTTTTTGTTATTTTCATCTGTACAACATCCAGTAGGAATGACACGTTGGTGGTCTAAGAGGAACTTTTGAACACAAAGACAGAGTTCTTCTCTCCAGGCCTCCCTTTTTAGCTTTTCATCAATGACTCCATTCAGGAATTGTAAAGTAATTTCTGTGCTCGGCGGTTTTATTCTCGGAGATTTAAAGGTCATTTTGCTCTTTATCTGGAATGTAAGAAAGAGAGGGAATTCTGGTTTTAAGCAATAACGACAAGCTGCTAGAAGTGGTTCTCACATCACATAAGAGAAAAGTATTGCTATAAATAGGCAGCAGAAATAATGCAATGCATACATCATATCTCCACATCACTGCCAAAAAAACACAAAAAAACAAATATGGCTCAAACACACAAGTTGTTTGACCTCACAACTTTTGAGAGGTGAAAGTACTGTTCAAGGCACGTAACTTACAGCATTTTCTTTCTCAAGAAGAAAGAAAATAGTGTTCGCAAGTGTCCAATCACATCAGAACGTTTCTCTTTAGCGCAGTGAGAGTCCCTCAGGCCTCAAAACAGAGAATGTTGAAGAAAAGAAGATGTGTTGTGGAACTCCAGCAAACAACTACAGAGTCCAGTGTGAGAGTCAGACATCTTGCTGTTGGACAGGAAAGGTCAGCCTGAAGGCTGAAAAACTTTAATCATGGCAGACTAACAGGAACAGACGCTGCTCTTAGCAGGGGTCTGACATAAAAGGCTACAGGTCTGTGGCCGATTAAAATATGCCGGATTTATTCATTTATGACACTGCCATATAAAATGTTACTCATAGGAGTGATGTGCCTTTGAATTCTGCTGTGTTCCACTTGCCATCGATTGGAGACCAAACAGTGCAGATAATAATCAGTTGATTTCAGTTATTAACTTAGCTTTTATCCAATATCACACCCCCATGCCCCCAAAAAATCCTGCATCATAGAAGCTCATGTCAAAGAGTGCACACATACATGATAATATATATTGTCAAAATATCAATAAAAGGTTTGATAGTCCTTTTTCATGTTAGTTCACCAACTTGATACATGTCAAAATCTTTAAAGATGTCCTAAGAGAAGTTGGAAATGTAAAATGTGAATGCATCGGATGTGATTCTGATGAACTAATGTATGTGGTCATGGTTGATGTGTTGAGAAGGCATGAAAAACTAGAACGCCAAAGTGATGTTTCGTTGCATCATTTTAGTGTTTGTCTTGAATCAAAAATGAACAAAAATTGTTATTTTGGTTTCTAAACAAACCCTGATTAAGGAGACTTATTGCCCCGCCCATTTCCCTCTGTCCCATACGAACAAAGCATGTGATAAATTAAAAAAAAAAATCATCACGCAGTTGAACTATCTGGAGTTTTTCTGCTGGGAACATCGGCTTGCGTGTAGTTCAGTCTTTTTCCGTTGGTGCTGGTATCATTCTCAGCCTGCCTTTTTTGATGTATCCTACAACTCCCACCCCATCATATTGCTAGACTGTGTGTGTGGGTGTTACCCACTGACATAATCTTGTATTTATGGGCTTTTCACAATCAGTCCTGTCTCAGATGGGGACAAGCTTGGCTGATCCCACTGCTGTGGCAATCTGCTGCTGTGTGAAAAGGTGTCATTTTTTATTTATTTATTTTTTTATAGACTGAGGCCCCTTCCTCCCAACCTGCCTCCTGATCAGCTTCCATCTGGACTTTATGTGCAAATTGAACTTCAAGTCATATGATTCGGAAGCCTCGCAGTGAGAACAAAACCCAATTTGTGCTTGGCATTCTGTATCCTCATGTGACATGTGAAGTCACAGATATCCACAGTGACTCTGCTCTTTTTGTAAGGCGGGGTCTGTTTAGATGTGACTGAGGGAATCGGGTTTTTCATTAGCACAGGGCTACTGCCGCTAGCCCCCGAGGAGGGATCCCTCAGGACCGGTTCTGTGCCAACACGCCTATTGGGATGCAAAACTCGTGAAAGCTGAGCGATGAACACAGGCACGGGGCTATATATCATGCATATATCATGCCGACCAGAACTAACCGATGAGAATAGGATGATGAAATGAAGAGATCACTTTGGAATGTCTAAAATCTGCTAAGCACTTTAATCTCTACTTGACACCGAGTGCCAGTAATGGACTGAATGCTGCAGAGAATGTAGTGGATAAATATATATTTAGCCCGTTTACCCTGATTATAGACTTTGTAGGGTTTAGTTGTCATTAGTATATCAGTGAGTCTTTTTGTGGCTATGAGTATGAAGGCTGGTGCATTTCACTTTTTCTCTTCGGTTTCTTTTTTTTTTTTTTGTAGCACTGTGGATGATGATTCGCCTCACACAAATGTAAGTGAGAATTTCCTGTTTTATATCTTTAAAAGAGAAACGTTGTCATGAAAAACAGAACTTTGTGTGTGCCCTACACCATATCTGGGGTGAAGGCCATAATGACGAGTATTTTTTCGTTTCGTTGCTCAAACTAAAATTCTTAACATGCGTTATAATCAATGGACTTTCCCTTATTTTGCTCTTTAGGGTAGAGCTCTTTCCCACCAACTGAGCTTGAAAGAGAATGGGCTCAGATCCAGAATCACACAGAGAGAGAACAAGGAAGGTAAGTCCTGCAAGGTGACGTTTCTTGGACATTCCTCCCATCATTACGCCATTTTCAAAATGAATGAAAGGAAACGTTAAACTGGGAGCTTGAAACAATAGGGTTCTTTCCAAGGAATGAATGACATGTTTGGAAATGCAAATTCCTGACTTACCATGTTTTCCACGTTTGGATCGGTTTTTACTTGAGTGTTGATTTGTAGATTAGATCTTTAATAACTAAAGGAAGTTCTGATGGTCTGAACAGGCAGAGGATGGTGGACAGGCAGAAACCTTTCACATACAAAATGAAACTCGCAAAAAATCACCAGTGGTAGCAGCACAAAAAATCTTATTTGGTCTTGAAGACCAGGCCAGCAGTCTTAATTCAGTGTAATTGGAACATTTTTAATAAATTTATATTATGCATATTAGTAGATTTATATATGCATAAATGTATTATACATATATTTATGCATTTTACGTACATACATTTTTTTACGTACTTTTTTAACGTAAAAACTACGTAAAAGATGTACGAGTACAACAATGCTACCTCAAAGGATTTTAATGAGCTGCAATGCTAACGGCCTAAGAAAAACTTAGCAGCCTGCTAGTTAGCTTATTACATAGCAAAAAATCTAATCGCCCGCAGATATTTCCAGAACTAATTAAAGTAAACAAATTCAGTAGACAGTTACTTCTTTTCTCATATGTTAACATAAACTCTCATTTTGACGTGTAAGCTGCTACTTACAGGCATTGCTTCGAAGAACTCGACCTGGAATGCGGCGTTCATAATAGACACGTCTGTTCATCTGCTCCACCACTAGCAAAACAAACGTACTGACTAAATAACATAAAAGTAAAGCAGTTTCCTAAAAATCCAACAGATGGCAGCAAAGCTTCATGCAAAATCAAACACCCACAGTTTTACAGGACAGTCAGTGTTATTAATCTCAACTCATGAATTGAGTTACTGAAAGAAAAAAAAAATCAATCAGTAATATTCAAACTTATTAAAAATGGCTACATCTTCTTTTCCAGTTCTCTGCCGCGTGTACGTCACGATGGACTCGTATCTTAGTGCGAAGGTCCACTGTGAGGTGGTTGCTCAGGAGCTGTTGCAGGCAGTGGCAGAAAGGATGGATGTTCCTGCATCTGAACTGATACTTGTGGCCATTACTTATCCTGGAGGTAAACACCACTCTGATCCCTTGCAGCACACAACCGTCACAGATGACTCATGTTGCTACACATCTCACCTAACGAGTAACTCCTTAGAGCAAAAAATGAAGCTTTCTAGAATTCTTCTATATTATGAATAATCTTTATACGCTGTAGTTTAAAGTCTCCGACCATACAGGTACAATAAAAGACAATTAACTTGTTTTCACTAATTTCATTTTATGATCAGTTATTGAGCCCATCTATGGTGGATAATAAGCCGAGTTAATTGCATGCCTGGTTCAAACCGTTGCAGGCCAGCATCTGTTTTCCGTGGCAGAAGTAACTGGTTTCCTTGGAGCAGAGGCTGACACTGAGTCTTATCTCTGAGCACTGATTGATGCTTGCAGGCTACCCGACTCATTTTTAATGGCATTCTGCTGTTTGTGATGCGTTTTCCTCTTTGCAGGTAGACTCCTCCTGCAGCCTCAGGACAGAGTTTTCTCCAATTCTTTACAGCCAGTGGGGAGGCTTCATGTGTGCAGGAAGGACCTCGGTGAAGTCCTGGTAGGAACGGCGTTGTAATTTGTGACTTTGATGGGGCTCAGGAGCAGATTTAGTGGGAAAAAGTTTTGTCCAAGATAAGGAGTGAGGAGATTGTTTTACATTACAGAAATGTAAAAAAAA
The DNA here is from genome assembly GCF_000485575.1 of Poecilia formosa. NCBI lineage: Eukaryota > Metazoa > Chordata > Actinopteri > Cyprinodontiformes > Poeciliidae > Poecilia > Poecilia formosa. Next base: position 724,569 of record NW_006800192.1, on the reverse strand, counting down.
ATACAAAATAAAGATGAAAAATTCTAATGAACAGAAGTGCTTAAAAACATTCCTTAAATGAAAAAAATAATAAGTGAAGTGACCAATTTATTGGAATTTCAAATTATATGTGGATCACATTGCACCCTAAGCTTTAGGAAGTCTGTCCTAAAATCACATAAATTCAAATCAGTTTATTCGTATAGATGCAAGCTGAGCCTTTTCTCTCATTCTTTTGAGACATTGATCCAAATGATCACAAAAGACAGTGCAATGTAAAACAACCATCAAAGAAGACATGTAAATAAGAAGGAACACTGTAGAGCAAAACACCACAAAATTTTTAAACATAATCATATATGAACCAGGAAAATAAAACTTGCAAATTGACTCAACCAACCCTTAAGAAAACCTCAATAAGATCCACAGCCGAAGACAAAAATTTAACTGCAAAACATTCCAATTGGTCATGTTAGTTTTTAATATGATAAATAAGAGGCATCCATTTCTATCATAATCTGTCAGGTGGCAAACCCCATCATTGGTAGGATGTGGAAAAAAAAAAATTAATTGCCAAATCATTATCTCAATTTGGAAAGTTTATGTAAATCAAATTACTGACTGATTAGTCTGTTGTTTAATTCTACAAAAAAAAAATGCTTTCATGATTAAAACCTAATTATCTTAGCAAATGGAAATAAATTCACATCAAATCTTCCTTCAGTAAAATCTGACTCCTTGTGTCTAAAATGGGTTGTTAAAATGTTTTCGCCTGAATATTGGTGTCTTCCAGAAAAAAAAAAAGTTTTAAAAGGACTTTGGCAAAAAACAAAACAAAAAAAAAAAACACCTTATAGGCCTTTGTGTTTTTCCTCTACAGAACCCATTTACAGATAACTCAGAGTTGCAACAGAGGACGGCTCGCATGCTGACTTTAAATACATGGGATGTGGCTGTTGCACTCACCAACTTTGACTGGACAATTTTCAACTCGATGCACGAGGTTGGCCTCTATTTGCATCCTTAAGCGCAAATAGTTACCTCTGGATGTGTCACCTTTCTTTTTGTCATAGCTTATCACAGCTTGGTTAAAGTCTTTTTTTTTTCTTTTCTTTTTGTCTTACAGCAGGAACTGATCTACTTCACCTTCAACCGCCATGTTTGCAGTAGCTACACGATGCCATTAGAGATGCTGCTGCAGCAATGCAACGAAGTCCAGCTGTGGGTCNCCCTCTCTCCAGCCACAGAGTGACGAGGCAGTCCGCTTGTGTGTGAGGGAGCGGGGCCACGATGTGCTCGTTCTCCGTCGAGTGTTGTCAGAGCAGCCAGCGCACGCTGCGTGGTCGAGGGGAGGAGGAGGGAGGGAAGAGGCGAGGACCAGGAGGTAAGCCTCTCCACTCCCTCCTTCCTCCCTCTCTCAGTTTCTCTCTCTCTCTCTCAGCTCTCCTTCTCTCATCAGCCTCCTCCTCTGGCTCTGTCGCTCACACACTCACTCAGGCGTGCCCACATCTCAGCTCTCCACTCAAATGACTACATTAAACAGATATAAATGAGCAGCATGGGGCTGTGAGACGGCCTTTCCCAGTCATAGAGGGGGATCCCTCGGCGTGAACACGCCAGGGTGGATGCATGAAGGTGTCACGCGGCAGTAAGCGCAGCCGGGGTGAGGGCACGGCAACTCTTCAGGGATGGGATCTCGTCCTCAGCCCCTGAACCTGCAGAAGGACGGCGGGCTGCTGCTGCTGCACGCAGCCCTGGTGGAGCAGGAGGAGGACGAGGAGGACGGGGAGGAGAGCAGCAGCACCGGCACCAGCCGGGCAGAGCCGCAGACGATGCCCACCTTTGACGTCCCCTACTTTCGTTACATAGACGATGAGGGAACAGAGGGGGAGGAGGAATGGAGCAGCAGCAGATCTCTGTCCTCCATCGGCAGGGACTCCTCCGCTGACTCTGTTGTGTCTGACAGGTACGCGGTGGTGTCGGGGACCCCCGAGAAGATCCTGGAGCATCTGCTGGGTGACATGACGCTGGATGATGACCGAGGGACCACGCAGGGGAAAGAGTCAGGTCAGCATCCTTACTTTAACTCTTTGCCTTTTAAACTTACTTTGTCGTGATAGGGTATGAAAAAGCATTTTGATATCTACCGCTATCTATCACTAGCTGTTAAATGTATGAAAAAAGGACTAAAAAAATGAAATGAAAAGAAGTTTCTTTTACCCCTTCTGGTCTCCATAATGAGCCGGTGCTGCAGTTCGTCTCCAGGCGATATCATCGGTTGATTATGAGTGTCTAAATGTTCAGCCTGTTTTTTTTTGTTTTTTTTTTTAAAGCTTGTCACTTGAGTTTTCTGCAAGCTAGATCCAACTCACTGAAGAAATAGCTTGTCAACTATGGTGCAACACATTATATTCAGCTTTCCTGTTTGCTTGGCCTTTTTGATGCAAATTGTTAAGAAAAAAAATCTATATTTTTTTTAGAAATAAGCTACTGTACCTCCGGTGAGATCACAAAAGGCATAAGGGAACTAATGACAGCAAATTTAAGTTTTCTCTTAGTATTTCTACTCTTTAGTACCACAACTCTTGATGAAGCACACAAGGTTGAACCTCAATACTCAAACTGAAAACTTAGTTGCATGTCACAATGGTTACTGAAACCAACTGATTAGATACATTACGCCTCCTGTGACGTCATTGACCCCCCCAAAAAAATCCCCACAGCGAACAATTAATTTTTCTTTTGGCTTCAGAGCATTTTTTTCCTCCTACTTTGCGTTTTTGGAAATCTTACAATCCAGATTCCGCTAACCAGCTATGTTTTTACTGTCAGTTCACTTTCGTTGTTGGGAGGGAAAAAAAATAGCACATGATTAAATCTTTAAACCAGTGAGAAATATGCAACGCTTCCTCATATCTTTTGAGCGTGGCTGCAGTGGACCGCGCCACATGAACTCCAGCCCCGCAGCAGCGACAAATCAACACATTTCCTCTCATCCCAGCAGGTACATGATAATGTGACACTGTTGCCAAGGCAGAGGAGACCCTCTGTTGCTGAAGCTGAAGACGTTTGCTCAACGAGAGACGATGACTGAGAGCAGTGCAATAGTCAGACAAAGAGAGAAAGAAAGCAAATAAAAAGAAGGAGGAGAAAAAATAAGATTTGTTTTCTCTTACAAGAGGAAACCGTCATCAGTGGAGGCTCAGATCACGATTAGCAGACGAACTGAGTGAAACTGATGTCACTGTAGTGCTAGGAATGCATTTTTAGATGGAGGAAGGAGTTACATTTAAAAAAAATAAATAAAACTGCTCATATCCTTACATAAATAAATGGCTTAAGTTCATCATAGATCCATTGCTCTGTGATATAATTAAGCATATATCTCCCGATGGATTATTAAATCAAATCCCAATGTCAAACAACCAGAGACCAGAGGAGTCATGAGCAGCAGCTAATCTTTACTCAGAGATGTTTAGCAGCTTGACTGCTGCTGGGCTGTACGCAGCTGCCTGCAAAAGTTGTTGTTCCTTTGATGCTACTTCTACGCTGATCCACAGAGCTTTGCAGAAGCGTGGTAGACTAAGGCGCTCTGATGTCATCAAACTCAAATACATTTTTCTTTGAGCAGTCCCCAAGTTGCTGTGTTTGATATGGCTCTTCTAGATGGAGGAAAATGACTTGATTTTGAATATGTTTGGAGGTGTTTATCAGTAAATTAGCATATGAATATGCTGAGAGGTGTGGTGTGGAAGAAAAGGAGTCAGTCAACCTTGGCTGCACAGCAACAAAGCTGGTCTATTATGTCTGGTTCAACACAGCAGATTTCAGAAATGGCAGCCATCCCATCAGCTCTCCTGCTACATCTAGCAGTCCACCCATAAACTGATTAAACCCCGCCTTCTCAATTTACACCAGCCAATCACGTCAGCCTTCCAGAGTGGTGGTGAGGGAAATTAGAAAATTGATTTATTTCAATAACACACAGTGTATACACTAACCATGAATTATCAATAATAAAATATTAGGCAGATATTTTATGCATGCAAATGCACAAATTATATAACATTGTATTCTTTAAAGTACTTTAAGCTTTAGCCAGTCAAACTCCAGCTCTTATCACTGCTGTTTCTATGAAAGGGCTGGGTGTGATCGGTGGGCCTCTTCTTTAGCAGGATCCAAAGATGGCTGCCACAAAACACACACCCACAAGGTAACAAACATTTCAGCCACACACACACAAAAGATTAAATTACACTCTAGAACTAAAGTTAGAGAAAAAAAAAACATTGCCTCTTAACAATCAAAAATTTAATTAATGTCAGTAATTCAATTTTGAAAAGTGAAACTCGTGTATCGTAAAGACTCATTTCACATCAGGAGGCATTTTTCATTTGTTAATTTTAAAGAGCATACAACTTCAGCACATCTGCATTGCTGGCTCTGGTTTTTCTTGTCTTCCTTTTAACAATACTCCATAGATTATCTATCGGGTTTAGGTCAGGAAAGGTTAAAGACCAGTCACGCACAGTGGGTATTGATAGTCTGGCAGCGAGGACAAGTGCCGAGCCATGGTGTAAAAAGGAAATCCACTTCTCTATGGAGCTTGTGGGCTAAATGAGACACAAAACACTTTACGTAACCTAGAAAATGAGTCCATTCAATATAGACTTGTTAAAACACGGTGGACCAACATCAGCAGATGGCATGACTCTCAAAATTGTATGTTTTCTTTTACTATACATTTTCTTTATACTACACTTTCCATTTTCATACTTATTTCCAACTTCTTTAGCAATAAGCTTTTTACTGTGAAGGGCTGTCAACAGCAGTCAGTTGTCTTTGATGACTGCGTCAGTCATTATATGTCATTTCTGTATTAAAAATCCTTCTCGTTATTGGTTCTATGTATAATTTACATATTCATATAAACTCCTTTTGGAGTTTTCATTAGTTGTAGGCAATTATTAAAAATAACAGTTAAAACCTATCACACTTAATGTCATAAATATATATGATTATATGAGCTTTACTGCTTAGGTTAAATTACTGGTATTAGTTCTATTTTCAATAAAACTCTCATTTACTGAGAAGTCCTGACCTGTACATGCAGCACAATGACTGCAGCAACTATTTGCAAATGCTCAGCTCGCAACATTAAGAATGCAGAGAATGTCTTCTTCCTGCAAAACGAGGCACTTTTCTGGAAGCACCAGAGGCATGTTTGAAGGGGAAAGCAAACATGAACCACGGCTGAGTGAAAGGTTGATGTTTTCCTTTCCTTCCTTTGCATTCATAAGCACCACGCAGGACAGCCTCAGCTTTTCCTGGGCTTCATCTCAAATGCGGTTATTGATTCCTTCGCTGCACAGAGTAGCCAGCTCTCAGAAGCATGTTCCAGATCACTCGTTTCTGTAATGACAGGATGTTCGTGGTGTTTTGTGACAGGACAAAAATGAATCCCTTTAGGTGAATGACTGTCACTTTCTAAGATAATAAAGGCTCTTGTTTGTCGAAAATAAATAAAAAAAGTTGCACATTGCTGTGCTCACTGAATAGTTTGCACTTATCAGCACAGAGCGACAACTAGTCATGTACTCTGATTAATTATTTTCAAATGATGTCATCGGACAAAATATTAAAGTTAAACAAATTCTGGCATTTTAAAGACTAAAATAAATAGACTACAAATACATACAAAATAAATTCAGACAGAAGAAACGCTTTTTCAAATAACTTTTTTTTTTTTCATATTAACTATATACACAAAATTAACACTTGACATGTACACAGGCTGCATGTGTACATGTTAGAACATTGCCTGAATGCATGGGCCCGGCCCGCCGTACTCTCTGGCACTGGTCCTGTTCTTCAGGAACCGTTGATCGCTTCTCAGGATAAAGAACTTCTTCAGAAATGTGACTGTGGACGCTGACGTTTCCGTTGTGGATATCTGTTGCTTGCCGAAGCTTGTTTACGACTCAGATGGTATTTTAGGCTTGAATAGTTTCGGTGATATGTGTACTCTTTGTTGCACATCTTACACACTATCATAGTATTTTCCAGCAAAAAAAAAAAAAAAATCACCACCAGTGGGCCAAGAGAGGAGGCTTTGTCGTCCATAAATGTTGTTTGCAGATGCTAATTGTACATCAAAGTTGTATCCCAGAAACAGAAGAAAAAAAAATTATATATATATATATATATTGCTGCTGAAAAAAAGATAAACTGCATCTGTAGGCTGAAAACCTCACCAGAATGTTATACATCACCTTGAGGTAGCAAAGTAGATTTCGCCATTTTGCAGCACAAGTGTTTCTGACAAGTTCTTTGTCAGATTTTGGCAAAAAAAAAAAAAAAAAGCTTTATGCTTTGATTCCTGTTTTTAAAGGGCTGCAGGCTCAGGCACCTCTCTCCCATGTTATGTTTGTATGTTGTTCTTTGGACAGGTTTTGGTGAAATGTGAATTTCCCTCTAGGATTAATAAAGTACATTCAATTCAGTACTTGTATTTCTATCCATATTGGGACTTTGTTTTGGCTTTCATTCCTTTCAGTAACTGGATTTATGCCTAACCCAGACATTATCCCTAGTCACGATTAGTATATTCAAAATCCTAATACACAGTTTACCTCTAAACATAACCCCTGAGCCTAAACAAGGGCGAACGCCATTATAACTACTTTAGACATTAGTCTCTAAAGAAAAATGGGTCTCCATAAGACATACTGGTCTTCAGGAGGTTAGTAAATATACCAGAAACGGTCCTAAATACACCAGCTAGACATTACAGAGGATTCTACGTGAGTAAAAGTGCTACAGCTTAGAGTTACTTTCTAGTTCCCTAGAACTTTCTGTTAAAGCTGTGTCACTGTGTTGTTTATGACTGCTGCATGCATGTGAGGGAGTAACCCCCTCATAAGCGGGGAGTTATGTATGCACAGCTGCTCTGAACGGATTAACATAATGATGTCGGTGAGTCTGCTGGACCGGAACGCTCACAAAAGACTCTGGAAGCTGCGTTGAAATTAAAGGAAGTAATTTACAATTCTTGGTCTAAGGCCTGTACGCAGAAGACTGATCCTACTGATCCATTTATGAAATAAAATGTTATTGAATGAATAACTGGCCGTATTTTTTTGACTTTTTGTACAAAAAAACAACAGGTACCAGGTTGAAAAATTACACATCAATATAAGAATATTTAGAAGAGCAATCTTTCTAGCAAATTACATAAGAAGTTGATCTGTGATTGCAGTTTTAACATCGCAAGAAAACATTGAAGTGTTAAAGATCTGTATTTTCCCTTTAATTCAGTTCAACTCAGTTCACTGTATTGACTTTGCACTAATTATACAGAAACTGAGCAGCAGAACAATTAGCTTGACTTGGAATGAATCGTATACAGATAAATGGGCAGGAAATCTGGATGACCGATCTGATTTACATCAGATTGTTTCTTTTCAAGTGCAAAAATAAAAAGCTAGAGAAACATCATCCGACACCGTCATGTTGTTAGCTTACCTCCACTGACGCAGATGGCAGAAACTATTATGAGAGTCTGAAGATAATGTCTGTAAAGGCTTCTTTGACCATGCCAGAGTAAAATATGCTTGAAGATTTATGTTTACTTTTATTTCCTTCAGACTGACTGCAAATCGTCTTGCTCTAAAGAAGTTTTTTTTTTTTTTTTCATATTTTCCTGTGCTTAGCGATCTCCAAATGATTTTTGGCAGTAAAGAACGAGCTCTCCTTGTGGTATTAAAGTGGAACATGGGGGAAGAAAAAAAAAAAAAGTGAGGCCATATGAATCATAAGTGCAGCCTAGCAATATAAGCAGTTCAGAAGATATTAATCATGCAGCTGTCGGGGTCGGTAGTGTTCCTGCCCTTCAGTGTACTGCTGCATTAATGAGGCTGTGTTCCTGCAGCGCTTAAGCCTGTTTTCCTGTAATAGCATACCTTTTTTCAAAGTGGAAATTCTCTCTGAACATTTGCTACTGAAACATACACATTTTTTACCTTTATCAATATGTATGTGTCTTTGCAGATATGCTTCTGGATGACTTTCTACTCACATACCCAGTGTTCATGTCAACCAGCGATTTATGCCAAGCTCTTCTGGGACAATATCCTTGCCTGGAGGCATTTCTGCAGAAGCATTGCAATCATTTATTCCTAATAACACATAAATTCAATTTACAGACAGAAAAATGGGTGTTAAAGAAAAGCATTAGAGCTTCAGCTTCCACTCACCATTGAATCGTCTCATTGAATGTACGGAAATCTGATCCTTAACCAGTATGCACCTATTGCAACAAGTGGCACAAAATTAAGGAGGACCTGAAAGAGGCTCTGGAGAGGAAACAGAAAGTCCTGCACCTGGTGTGGCACTGGATGTCTCTCTGCAAGGAGTTCCTGAGAGAGGACGAACATGTCAAAATCTTCCTCAAGGTAGGAAATATCTGTGGAAATGAGTGGAACGTGAGATGAGATGTGGAATGATGACGGACAGCTTTGCTTCCAGAGTTTGTACCGTTGCGTGTTCGATGATCTTTATGAGCACCCAGCCCTGGAGAAGGACGTGATAGAGTTGCAGAAATTTTACCACCTAAGACGCAGACAGTAAGTAACTGTATCTGGATTTTTTTTTTTTAGTTTTTGTTATTTTCATCTGTACAACATCCAGTAGGAATGACACGTTGGTGGTCTAAGAGGAACTTTTGAACACAAAGACAGAGTTCTTCTCTCCAGGCCTCCCTTTTTAGCTTTTCATCAATGACTCCATTCAGGAATTGTAAAGTAATTTCTGTGCTCGGCGGTTTTATTCTCGGAGATTTAAAGGTCATTTTGCTCTTTATCTGGAATGTAAGAAAGAGAGGGAATTCTGGTTTTAAGCAATAACGACAAGCTGCTAGAAGTGGTTCTCACATCACATAAGAGAAAAGTATTGCTATAAATAGGCAGCAGAAATAATGCAATGCATACATCATATCTCCACATCACTGCCAAAAAAACACAAAAAAACAAATATGGCTCAAACACACAAGTTGTTTGACCTCACAACTTTTGAGAGGTGAAAGTACTGTTCAAGGCACGTAACTTACAGCATTTTCTTTCTCAAGAAGAAAGAAAATAGTGTTCGCAAGTGTCCAATCACATCAGAACGTTTCTCTTTAGCGCAGTGAGAGTCCCTCAGGCCTCAAAACAGAGAATGTTGAAGAAAAGAAGATGTGTTGTGGAACTCCAGCAAACAACTACAGAGTCCAGTGTGAGAGTCAGACATCTTGCTGTTGGACAGGAAAGGTCAGCCTGAAGGCTGAAAAACTTTAATCATGGCAGACTAACAGGAACAGACGCTGCTCTTAGCAGGGGTCTGACATAAAAGGCTACAGGTCTGTGGCCGATTAAAATATGCCGGATTTATTCATTTATGACACTGCCATATAAAATGTTACTCATAGGAGTGATGTGCCTTTGAATTCTGCTGTGTTCCACTTGCCATCGATTGGAGACCAAACAGTGCAGATAATAATCAGTTGATTTCAGTTATTAACTTAGCTTTTATCCAATATCACACCCCCATGCCCCCAAAAAATCCTGCATCATAGAAGCTCATGTCAAAGAGTGCACACATACATGATAATATATATTGTCAAAATATCAATAAAAGGTTTGATAGTCCTTTTTCATGTTAGTTCACCAACTTGATACATGTCAAAATCTTTAAAGATGTCCTAAGAGAAGTTGGAAATGTAAAATGTGAATGCATCGGATGTGATTCTGATGAACTAATGTATGTGGTCATGGTTGATGTGTTGAGAAGGCATGAAAAACTAGAACGCCAAAGTGATGTTTCGTTGCATCATTTTAGTGTTTGTCTTGAATCAAAAATGAACAAAAATTGTTATTTTGGTTTCTAAACAAACCCTGATTAAGGAGACTTATTGCCCCGCCCATTTCCCTCTGTCCCATACGAACAAAGCATGTGATAAATTAAAAAAAAAAATCATCACGCAGTTGAACTATCTGGAGTTTTTCTGCTGGGAACATCGGCTTGCGTGTAGTTCAGTCTTTTTCCGTTGGTGCTGGTATCATTCTCAGCCTGCCTTTTTTGATGTATCCTACAACTCCCACCCCATCATATTGCTAGACTGTGTGTGTGGGTGTTACCCACTGACATAATCTTGTATTTATGGGCTTTTCACAATCAGTCCTGTCTCAGATGGGGACAAGCTTGGCTGATCCCACTGCTGTGGCAATCTGCTGCTGTGTGAAAAGGTGTCATTTTTTATTTATTTATTTTTTTATAGACTGAGGCCCCTTCCTCCCAACCTGCCTCCTGATCAGCTTCCATCTGGACTTTATGTGCAAATTGAACTTCAAGTCATATGATTCGGAAGCCTCGCAGTGAGAACAAAACCCAATTTGTGCTTGGCATTCTGTATCCTCATGTGACATGTGAAGTCACAGATATCCACAGTGACTCTGCTCTTTTTGTAAGGCGGGGTCTGTTTAGATGTGACTGAGGGAATCGGGTTTTTCATTAGCACAGGGCTACTGCCGCTAGCCCCCGAGGAGGGATCCCTCAGGACCGGTTCTGTGCCAACACGCCTATTGGGATGCAAAACTCGTGAAAGCTGAGCGATGAACACAGGCACGGGGCTATATATCATGCATATATCATGCCGACCAGAACTAACCGATGAGAATAGGATGATGAAATGAAGAGATCACTTTGGAATGTCTAAAATCTGCTAAGCACTTTAATCTCTACTTGACACCGAGTGCCAGTAATGGACTGAATGCTGCAGAGAATGTAGTGGATAAATATATATTTAGCCCGTTTACCCTGATTATAGACTTTGTAGGGTTTAGTTGTCATTAGTATATCAGTGAGTCTTTTTGTGGCTATGAGTATGAAGGCTGGTGCATTTCACTTTTTCTCTTCGGTTTCTTTTTTTTTTTTTTGTAGCACTGTGGATGATGATTCGCCTCACACAAATGTAAGTGAGAATTTCCTGTTTTATATCTTTAAAAGAGAAACGTTGTCATGAAAAACAGAACTTTGTGTGTGCCCTACACCATATCTGGGGTGAAGGCCATAATGACGAGTATTTTTTCGTTTCGTTGCTCAAACTAAAATTCTTAACATGCGTTATAATCAATGGACTTTCCCTTATTTTGCTCTTTAGGGTAGAGCTCTTTCCCACCAACTGAGCTTGAAAGAGAATGGGCTCAGATCCAGAATCACACAGAGAGAGAACAAGGAAGGTAAGTCCTGCAAGGTGACGTTTCTTGGACATTCCTCCCATCATTACGCCATTTTCAAAATGAATGAAAGGAAACGTTAAACTGGGAGCTTGAAACAATAGGGTTCTTTCCAAGGAATGAATGACATGTTTGGAAATGCAAATTCCTGACTTACCATGTTTTCCACGTTTGGATCGGTTTTTACTTGAGTGTTGATTTGTAGATTAGATCTTTAATAACTAAAGGAAGTTCTGATGGTCTGAACAGGCAGAGGATGGTGGACAGGCAGAAACCTTTCACATACAAAATGAAACTCGCAAAAAATCACCAGTGGTAGCAGCACAAAAAATCTTATTTGGTCTTGAAGACCAGGCCAGCAGTCTTAATTCAGTGTAATTGGAACATTTTTAATAAATTTATATTATGCATATTAGTAGATTTATATATGCATAAATGTATTATACATATATTTATGCATTTTACGTACATACATTTTTTTACGTACTTTTTTAACGTAAAAACTACGTAAAAGATGTACGAGTACAACAATGCTACCTCAAAGGATTTTAATGAGCTGCAATGCTAACGGCCTAAGAAAAACTTAGCAGCCTGCTAGTTAGCTTATTACATAGCAAAAAATCTAATCGCCCGCAGATATTTCCAGAACTAATTAAAGTAAACAAATTCAGTAGACAGTTACTTCTTTTCTCATATGTTAACATAAACTCTCATTTTGACGTGTAAGCTGCTACTTACAGGCATTGCTTCGAAGAACTCGACCTGGAATATAGTGTTATCTGCTCTACCACTAGCAAAACAAACGTACTGACTAAATAACATAAAAGTAAAGCAGTTTCCTAAAAACCCAACAGATGGCAGCAAAGCTTCATGCAAAATCAAACACCCACAGTTTTACAGGACAGTCAGTGTTATTAATCTCAACTCATGAATTGAGTTACTGAAAGAAAAAAAAAATCAATTAGTAATATTCAAACTTATTAAAAATGGCTACATCTTCTTTTCCAGTTCTCTGCCGCGTGTACATCACGATGGACTCGTATCTTAGTGCGAAGGTCCACTGTGAGGTGGTTGCTCAGGAGCTGTTGCAGGCAGTGGCAGAAAGGATGGATGTTCCTGCATCTGAACTGATACTTGTGGCCATTACTTATCCTGGAGGTAAACACCACTCTGATCCCTTGCAGCACACAACCGTCACAGATGACTCATGTTGCTACACATCTCACCTAACGAGTAACTCCTTAGAGCAAAAAATGAAGCTTTCTAGAATTCTTCTATATTATGAATAATATTTATACGCTGTAGTTTAAAGTCTCCGACCATACAGGTACAATAAAAGACAATTAACTTGTTTTCACTAATTTCATTTTATGATCAGTTATTGAGCCCATCTATGGTGGATAATAAGCCGAGTTAATTGCATGCCTGGTTCAAACCGTTGCAGGCCAGCATCTGTTTTCCGTGGCAGAAGTAACTGGTTTCCTTGGAGCAGAGGCTGACACTGAGTCTTATCTCTGAGCACTGATTGATGCTTGCAGGCTACCTGACTCATTTTTAATGGCATTCTGCTGTTTGTGATGCGTTTTCCTCTTTGCAGGTAGACTCCTCCTGCAGCCTCAGGACAGAGTTTTCTCCAATTCTTTACGGCCAGTGGGGAGGCTTCATGTGTGCAGGAAGGACCTCGGTGAAGTCCTGGTAGGAACGGCGTTGTAATTTGTGACTTTGATGGGGCTCAGGAGCAGATTTAGTGGGAGAGAGTTTTGTCCAAGATAAGGAGTGAGGAGATTGTTTTACATTACAGAAATGTAAAAAAAAATACAAAATAAAGATGAAAAATTCTAATGAACAGAAGTGCTTAAAAACATTCCTTAAATGAAAAAAATAATAAGTGAAGTGACCAATTTATTGGAATTTCAAATTATATGTGGATCACATTGCACCCTAAGCTTTAGGAAGTCTGTCCTAAAATCACATAAATTCAAATCAGTTTATTCATATAGATGCAAGCTGAGCCTTTTCTCTCATTCTTTTGAGACATTGATCCAAATGATCACAAAAGACAGTGCAATGTAAAACAACCATCAAAGAAGACATGTAAATAAGAAGGAACACTGTAGAGCAAAACACCACAACATTTTTAAACATAATCATATATGAACCAGGAAAATAAAACTTGCAAATTGACTCAACCAACCCTTAAGAAAACCTCAATAAGATCCACAGCCGAAGACAAAAATTTAACTGCAAAACATTCCAATTGGTCATGTTAGTTTTTAATATGATAAATAAGAGGCATCCATTTCTATCACAATCTGTCAGGTGGCAAACCCCATCATTGGTAGGATGTGGAAAAAAAAAAATTAATTGCCAAATCATTATCTCAATTTGGAAAGTTTATGTAAATCAAATTACTGACTGATTAGTCTGTTGTTTAATTCTACAAAAAAAAAATGCTTTCATGATTAAAACCTAATTATCTTAGCAAATGGAAATAAATTCACATCAAATCTTCCTTCAGTAAAATCTGACTCCTTGTGTCTAAAATGGGTTGTTAAAATGTTTTCGCCTGAATATTGGTGTCTTCCAGAAAAAAAAAAAGTTTTAAAAGGACTTTGGCAAAAAACAAAACAAAAAAAAAAAACACCTTATAGGCCTTTGTGTTTTTCCTCTACAGAACCCATTTACAGATAACTCAGAGTTGCAACAGAGGACGGCTCGCATGCTGACTTTAAATACATGGGATGTGGCTGTTGCACTCACCAACTTTGACTGGACAATTTTCAACTCGATGCACGAGGTTGGCCTCTATTTGCATCCTTAAGCGCAAATAGTTACCTCTGGATGTGTCACCTTTCTTTTTGTCATAGCTTATCACAGCTTGGTTAAAGTCTTTTTTTTTTCTTTTCTTTTTGTCTTACAGCAGGAACTGATCTACTTCACCTTCAACCGCCATGTTTGCAGTAGCTACACGATGCCATTAGAGATGCTGCTGCAGCAATGCAACGAAGTCCAGCTGTGGGTCATGACTGAGGTGCTGCTGTGTCCAACGCTCTGCAAAAGGGTCCAGCTCATCAAGAAGTTCATCAAGATTGCTGCTCAGTTAGTCACTTTTCACACACACAAAAAAAAAAAAAAAAAAAAATTTACCGATTGCCTTTTAATACTACTGTGCTGAAATGGAAGCCTTGATTTGATTGAGAATCCAACGCCCTCTTGTGGAAAACGACTAACTTGCACTCAGTTTAATTCTTTTGAAATTAAAACCCTTAAAATTCTGTTTTTGTTTTTGTTTTTTTTTGTGTGTGTGTGTGTGTTTATTTTTTCTAGCTGTAAAGCACAGAGGAACCTCAACAGCTTCTTTGCCATTATTATGGGCCTGAATGCTGGTGCTGTAAGCCGCCTCAGTCAGACGTGGGAGGTTAGATTTCCTCTTTTCCTTCCGACATTAATTTATTATTATTATTTGCAGCAGCAGTTGAACTATCTGGAAGAAAAAAAAATGTAATAACTAATGTTTCTGTCCCTGCAGAAAATTCCTGGTAAATTTAAGAAGCTGTTTTCCGAGCTGGAGACGGTCACCGTAAGTCTACTCAGTTATATTGCCTCTCACTGCTGAAAGCAGAGCGTTGATGTGAATCCATGCTGCACCAGGGGATACAAGTAGCTAAAAACAAACACGTTTTACTTCGCTAAAGAATGTCAGGTTTATGTGATCATTAGCTTCGAATCCTTCCAGAATTCACTTCCAACAATCTCTACATGCAACAGACACACGCATCCTTCCATGGAGAGTTTCATTCATTTTGAACATTTCTTCACAGGATCCCTCACTGAACCACAAGGCATACAGGGACTCCTTCAAGAAGATGAAGTCCCCCAAGATCCCGTTTCTTCCTTTACTCTTGAAAGGTGTGTTCCTTACTCTTCTGCTTCAGGAGCCCAAAAACTTGACAAACATTGGGGGTAAAAAAAAAGGCAGTTGTCACAATCATCGGGTGATTCCACTTTTACACCCACATTTTTCACTAAATGTAAATCTTTTCCCTTTTAGACATCACATTCATTCATGAAGGCAACAAAACATTTCACGATAATCTGGTCAATTTTGAGAAGTTGGTAAGTTTGTGTGTGTCTTTTTTCTTCTGGACAGGAAACATACAGAATGGAAAATGTTTTAATCAAAGTCTTTATCTGTATCCTCCAGCACATGATAGCAGACATGGCGAGACTCATCCGAGAGTGTCAGCAAGACCACGTGGGTCAGTATTCAGATCGTTTGTCATGCATGATGTGATGTTTTAATAATCATAATGAGACCTGTGAGATCTAAATTGTCATTGTTTTTTTTTTATATATACCACCTATCACTGAATTTTATATACAAGACATTCATTGTTAAGACAAAAACTGGGAGAATTGATGTTAAAAGAAATAAAATAAAAATCTGACTTAGCATTTGAGCTGCCGATCACTCAGAGATGATTAAAAATTAAATATCTGATTCCAACTTCTGTCCTACTCCAACCTCTGGCCGATGGATCTACAAGGCGTTTGTAGCTTCAATGAGACGTGGTGACAGAATGTTTGAGAACCATTTATCTAAAGCAGTGTTTCCTCAAGTCGCACTGTCCTGCATGTTTTAGACGTTTTCCTGCTTCAGCAAACCTGATTTCAATTGATGGCCGAGTAACAGGCTTTTACTGAATTGCAGACATCTGAATCGGATGTGTTAAAGCAGGGAATCATCTATTAACATGGAGAGGAGTGTGCTTTTAAGACCTCAAGGCACATTACAGAGTAAAGTTAACTCAGTCCAATGATGCATTTCAACTGATCCTATACATTTCAAACTCTGCAGTCAACTTTAGTTTATCATTCCAATATCTAAGGAAACCCAAGAGATTGGTTCTAGTTATTCACTCGGTTCCGATTTCTAATTACTTTTGGATGGCGTCTCAAGCATTTGAACACTTATGAATCAATACCAGCACAGCTTAAAAGTAAAATAATGTTCTTCTTCTAGGAAATGGAATTGCCCAGAAGAGCAGCTCAGAGGTTCGAGCCTACACCGATTACCTTCATGTCATCGACAATCAGCAGACTCTGTTCGAACTGTCACACAGACTGGAGCCTCGTGCGTAGATGGGAGCTTTTTCTATTCTTCCCACTCTGCGGAATTGCCAAGGATCAACCGATCACTGTCTCAGCTTAGTGGCCAAGACTGGGGTCAGCAATCCTGGGAGGTATGCACGTTTCTGACTCAAACACACAAGATGGAGTAACTCAATCAGGAGGCTGTCACCAGAGACCTAAACAAGCGGTGAAAGACACACATGAGGAAGGCCGCAGAAACTGTTTGGATCCACTACCTACGTGACCGATTTCGTTCAACTATTACTCAACGGGAAAGCTGCAGCGCCAGCCTGCTGAACTGCAACAACAGCAGAAGCCTTGAGTGGCAGCCATTTATCAAGACGTCTTTATGGGGCCCAGAGCTGCTGCTGTTTTTATGAAGACCTGCAGATGGCAGAAGTTAGCAAGGGAAATTTTTCTTTTTCAGTGGCACACTGCAACAAATACTTCCAGTTGATTAATACTGCTCTGCTCTCAAGTGACTTTAAATTGCATTAATGCTCATGATTCATCTTTCATACCCCAACAAAATCAATGAAAACTTTACATACAGTGCTAAAATTAAAAAAAGGAGATTTCTGCATATTTCTCAGGATTAAAGGGGACCTATTATGTTTCCTATTAAAAGGAGTTAGAATAGGTCTATGGGCTGTAAAATAACATGTTCATTAAATTTCTTTCTCAAAATCACAGGAAAATGAGACTACACCCCCTCTGTTCTGCCTGTTATGAGCTCCTTTAAGAATGATCTGGTTAAGGCTGGATTTTCTTTTTTTTTTTTCAGTGTGTCTTGAACAAAAAATGTCTTTTTGTTCAAGACATTTTTCTTGAACAAAAATGTCTAAAAACTTTGGATAATAGTTCCCCTTTAGCATTTATTTAGAACCAACGCTAAAATTAAAAGTTAAAAAAAGTTTGGAAAGGAAAAATCCCCTGTAGCTCACAATCAGTGAAATCAAGAGATCTCAATCAAAGAAGAGAAGAAAAAAGCCGACAAACTAAATCAACAAACTGTGACTAAGTTTTAGGTCAAGTGAACTGAAGGTCCAACTTTTATTTTACCTGAATACAATCTATTAATATTTAGAGTTGCTCAGTGTCTCAGGAGAAAGTAGCTTCAAAGCTATTGTTGTACCCATTTTAATCTCTGGGAGGAACAAAACAAGGAGGTAGACCCAAGGTTTGAAACCAGCCTTGATTCATCTCCTGTTAGCACAAGAACAGGAAGAAGCGCCTTACTTGGTCCTTCCTGGATCTCTGCGAGTGTGTGGTTTCAACACCGTCTCTCGGCTTACCTGACAAGAGATCCAACGCACAAATACAGTACTTGTTAAAAGACCCTACAAGACCACCTTTCCAAAGTGTTGTGAGGACAAACCACATTACAGCGAAACATTCACATGAAAGCATAGGCTTTTACTTAGTGAACAATGACAAGAAAAAGCAGTTGACAAAACCAAATCTCCCAAAAGGTATACAAGACCTCTCTGACTCTGCTTGATTCATTGTAAGGTTTGGTCACAGTCTTGGGACTCCACTTCCCCAGATCATGAAGGGTAAAGAGTCATCTCCAGGAACATGAGAGCTAAATAAACTTGAACAGTTGATTTAAAAAAAAGTGGATTCTAATATATATATATATTTTTTTTCTTTTTTTTTTCTAAAAAGCAGTCCTTTATACTGACAGAGCGAACTTATCAAAACTTCTGTTATATTAAATCATGACTGAGGATGTTTTCACCTGACTATTTTTCTACAACATGTAATCATTCTGTTGAATAAAAAGAGACAGCAATTATTGTTTAAAATGAGAGCTAACCATGATTCCCCCCCCCGTCAAATGTTTTAAACTGGCAAGATTTGTGAGAGACTTTGACATGTACAGGCATTTAGAAATGTTTTTTTTTTACCATCCCAAAATCTATATTGTAAAAATTTAGAGATGACTTACAGGGCGTAAGAGGTTATCTTGAACAGACCTAAAGTCCAGTGCAGACTTTTAAAGCGACCTGAAGAAATGCAATGCAATATTAATTTGCGTAGCACATTTTAGCAAAAAGGCAATTCAAGGTTCTTTGCTTGATGAAAACAACTACTAAGAAACATTTAATTATCTTCAATGTCTTCAAGATCATCCAAATCCTCACGATAAAATGTCCTGTGTAAAGATTAAAATTAAGCTGTATTCCAGTTGTTGATCAATAGACTTAGCTATTAAAGCAGCACTCTAATAGTTCTCTCAAAGTTAAATATAAAATACAGCATAAAGTTTAAATGCAGCAGAATAAAATAGTTCCTGTGATAAGTGCTATTCACTAAATCTGTTTTAAAAATGAGTTTTAGATGCTTTTAGCACCTAATAAATGAGTTTTATACTTATAGATGTTTGATGAGTTGGCTAAAGATTAGGACAGACAGCAAGTTCCTCACACATAGGGCGTTTGCAAACACAACAATCTATTCTTGTAGTGAAATATTGCTACAGGAGAAAAGCTGTCCAGTTAACACACACAAAAATGTCTGGTTGAGATTGTAGATGTTATAACAATGATTGTTGAATATGTCATTTTAATATTCCAGTTGTACATTTTTTCAGTGCATCATCTTTCCTTACAGTACTTTTGTTATTGACGAGTTCCATTTATCAGAGAAAGCTTTACTCAGTGCAGGCTGTAGTAGTGTAGGAAGCTCAAGAATGTAAAGTATACTGTATTTTGCTATGTAGCTGCACTTTACTGCTCTGGAAAAAAAAAAAAAACATACCCCACGAAGTTGAATTGTTGACAATCAGTCAAAGGAGTCAGGAATTGGCATCAGCTTTTGGTTTGTGGTACCAGAAAAAAAACTAAGAAATTCATTGAAAACTAGTCAGATTTGCTTTAGCTAAGACAACAGAAGCTGCAGAGTTGCAGTAGACTGAAATTTACACAGAACTAGAAAGCAATAGCAAAAATGAAATGACAGCACTTCTGAATTAAAATTGTAAAATTTGTTTGTGTGCAATGTTCATTCTCATTGCAGTGTGCAAGTTTAAAGCATAGTAATGTGTTTTGCTGGGTAACTTTTACAACATCTGCTCAGTATATTTTAAGTTTCAAACCAGCGATCATTATGAGATAAATCTGCTTTATCATTTTCTAATTCAAAATTTTTATTCAACCATGTACAGTTGAGTATTTATATTGTGGATACATGCTCAAATGCTGCATATTGATATTTATTTAAGTCTTCATTTGTTCTACAGATTTAAAATTCATCATGCTTTTGTTTAATCCTTTTTGTACGCTGCTCTACGTACATGTCAAATGATGAACTGACCACCTCTGTCAACTGTGCATGCAATAAAACCTTTTCATGCACCGACCGAGATCCTGTGCCTGATTACTAATCACCAGATTTTTAAAGTTCTGACCTGCTGATGCACATTTTAGCAGATGTTGATTTCTCTGAGGACTAGAAATGTGAACAAAATGCTTTATGTCACTGAGATGGTAAAAATCCTCCTGGGTGTCAGAAAGAGGTGCTTATAGTTAAAAAAAAAACAACTAAAATTACAGCACATGCTCCGTAGTCCTTCACAAAACACAATATAGCTTACTGGTTTAAATAGTTTTTCTCCATGCCTGAAACTAAAGATGTGCACCAGATAAGAGATATTTTTTTATTCACATTCACCCATCCATTGTCTTATGTTTGCCAGAGATCAGATCACTGGGTTAATAGTTCCAGTGGGGGGGGACCTAGATGTCTGGCTCTCAGATGCCACCTTCCAGCTCATCAAATATAGACACTTAAGTGAGGCATAATTGAGAATTTAATAATAAAAATTAAAACTTAGAAATTGTGACATGAAAAGGAGCAAGGCACTTAAAGAGGAAACAGGACACAAAGATAGACAATCCACCACTGAGCAAAGACAAAGCAAGAACCTAAATAGCAGGGAAACAGGTGAAAGTGATGGATAAATACAGGTGAAGTCAATGGGCTTAATTACTGAGGCAGAGTAATTAAGCTCTCCTCCTCCCAGTGGAGGAGGAGGGAGAAAAAAAACAAAACATTTTTTAGACAATAAGGAGAATACATCAAAGCTAAAGAACATAGAAAATAATCAGACATACCAAAGAAAACCAAAACAATAAAAACACTTGAAGATTATGATGGTAATAATCTAATAAAACAACTTGATGACTTGATGCAATTAACTTGGTTTCTTTAGACAGGAGAAAAATTAGCTTGGAATATGCCTTAATACAGCATTTGTTGTTATTAATCTGTGAAACAAACAAGCACATTAAAGGGAAAAGTCAGAACCATCTGATACAACTTTTGAAAGCTTCATTCACAGGGTTACTGGTCGAATGCAAAATCCTCTTCCAGACAATTTCTCAGTTCATTTCAAAACTTCTTTAACTCATAATAATTAGGTTAATCCTGTTATTTCAAGTGATAAAAGTCTAAAAGTTTACAGTTTCTAAAAAATAAAAAGTTAAAAGTAAAAAAAAAAAAAAACTTCCAACTCCTACTTTTTTGATGGGGGGCGGAGGTGTGACCCAGATGCCCTCTCTGACTTTAACCAGGTGTCCTCTTTGGCCTTTAACATGACTTCTCCATGGCACGACCCCCCGCCGTGCCGGGGCCTCGCACCCTGCCATTTCCTCCCAAACACTGCAGGCACTGTATCATTTCCCTGTCACCAAATGACTGGCTAGCTGCTGCGGCGTGCTAATGAGAGGAAGAGAAGGCAGATGAGGAGAATCTGCAGGAAGACCGGCTCTTCATTTCCCTCTCCTGGAATACAATACACAGAATCAATCTTCCATCCTCCATTTATCTGTCTGGAGCCACTGAGGCTGCAGGGAGGAATTAAGAACAACACAACAGTTATTATCGTTGGAGAAAAATCTTATTGGAGAAAAAGGGCTGGTTTGACCTCCCCAACACCCCGAGAAACACCACTGTGATTCAGGGCTGCAATTTGAATCACATTTTCAATAATGTGGCCTCTGTTAACCCCGATGACATTAGGATCGTGAAGTTAGCAAATGGTTTATTCAAAGAGAATAAACGCGAACCGTTTCTTTAAGAGGTTCATTTCCTAGTTTTATGATTAATTTTGGTCTATACAACAATTCTAGTATATAATTCTAAAATTGGACTTTTCTGAAATGAACAGCGTTTTAAGCATTTATTTCTAAGTAATAAAACAGCAATCTGGAAATCTTCTCACTTTTCAATTAACCCCCATTAATTTGATAAGAACAAGATAGCATTTTTTGATATGATCATTCTCTCTATGCACTGAATCAAACTTAAAGGTTTTATTTAGATCTGAGTAGGTTAATCAGATGCAGACAGAGAGGAGAAGACAGATAAAGGATGGGTAATCTAATGTGTTGCTTTCTCATACAAAGCTATCAGTTCCTTTCAATAGGTTTTTGCAACAGGCTCGGCTGAATGAATTACACTAGTCTGTTAGTATTCTGCCTCCGCAGTACAAAAGGTCAATGTCAAATGCACCTCATTTAAAAGTCAATAGCGGCCATGCACATCATCTCCTGGGAATTTGGTCCGGGATCCCTCCAGACAGCATTGTGTATCATTCAGTTAGCAGAGGGCAGCCAGAGAGCTTTTTTTAATCTTGACCTTCTAATAAAATATGCTGCTCATCCAAAATTACATGGTCTAATATAGAGACATAAGCTCCCGACAAATCCCAGTCACACTCGAGGGAGATGAGGAGCAGCGGTGGACGCAGACACGACAGGCTCAACACTGGCTGGACACTAATCTATAACCTATGTAATTCCTAAAACATATCAAAATAAAACTATGAAACTAATGTGTCAGTGAAACACATACATGATACTAATACTGCTTGCATAATACATTTTCTTAAAAAAAACAAAAAACGAAACAAAAAACAAATTTAGCACATTTTTAAGATGCTCCCCCCTGACCTAATGACTTTCTCACACAGACAAGAGCAAAGCAACTCCAGCTACCACCCAGTGCGGTGGGGGCTCTTTGGTGCGGAGGTGCAAGGCCCAAACATATGTGGAGCCACGCTGTTTTGTGCGGTACACTGGACATTCAAAGGTGCTCCTGAGCTCCTGCTCCTCTGCAGGCACTGCTCTAACATACAGCACTGGCATGGCCGGGGTCAGCTCTCCAAGGAAGGCCTCAGAGATGATGCCTGATTCAATGTCCCAACGAGCCCCTGGGAGGACAGACATAGACATGTTCCTGCTCATCCCCACATACTGTAGGTCTAGTAAAGTATAATGAAAACGTAACCGAAGACAGTGGATATTTCCGGCTTATTGATTCTGACCTTCCATAAAGAGTCCGTGGATGTACGCTCCCTCTCTTGGAGGATGTCCAAAGTCCTCTTTCATCTTCTTTGTTACGTCAACAGTTAGAGTCATTTTGTCCAGGGGCCACTGATTCTTGCGCGCAATACTCTGCAGTACAGCTGACAAAGCACACCTCCACGTGTTATTTGTGTGAATTTTATAAAACATTTACTAGGTCTGCTATTACTACTACTCCCCTCCACTTTCAGTTAGAAAAATAAACATTCAAACTATTAAAATCATTGTTTAGGTTTCATGAACCCTAAATTCAAATAGTTCAAACTTCTACTCTAAGGTAGTATGTATTTCACTTTTAACTCCTCAACTACAACTCACACATCCACTTTCTTTTATTCAGTATATGTGTACCGTTTTCCTTCAACATGGTTTAGCTTAGTTTTTGAATCTCCTTCAGTTCAGGTCCTTCAGCAGCTACAAGGTAAATATGTTGTTATGAGTTAAAACTCACCAGTAAGGAATGATTGTGGGTTGAAGAGTCCTGACAGCCAAACAACTGCAGGCAAAACAAAGTCTTGAGTCCAACTGTCCAATTCATGACAGCTGCTCATTAGGTCATTCAACCTATAAAAAGTAACAAATTGTTTTGTAGTAAAATCGTGTAACCAGCAGTGTCATTATGTGATGAAACATTGTAGTTTAAAAGATGGGGATAAAAATATACCAATGTGCAAGTGTTTTAGTTGAGGGATAAGCCAGTCTAGTCCAAGAATCTGGAACGAAATCATTGAACAACGCAGACTGTAGTCTCTCCATACTGGAGGAGATGGTGAGTTCTCCCTGTGGAAAAGGGAAAACCCTTTGCTAAAACACAAATATACAATTTATATATAAACTGAAATGCTAGTGGGCAGTAAGCTGTACCTTCAGGCCAGCATCCAGCTCACTGAGGGACTTCTTTATTTCTGCTACCAGAAGATTCATGCGTTCACACTCCTGGAAGCACACTAAGACATAGGGGCTTCGCTCTGTTGTCTTTCCCATCATCTCTGAAACATTATATTCCTCAGGAAGCTTCTCCAGGATGTCTTCGATTATGGCCATCATCTGTAAAATGAAACCAAATCAGAAGGCACACATTACACAGTGCCTTGCCACCCTATTTATACCTCTTGAACATTTCACCGACCAAGATGTGGCCGTGAAACTGAAATGATAAAATAATCAAAAAGTATCCTCCCACTTCACTATTATGCACCATTCTATTTTAGCCTATCATCAATAGAAATTCCCTAAATGTATGTGGTTGTATCATGACCAAAATGTGAAAACGTGCAGAGGACGTTTGCATCTATCCAATCTCTACAGTTTTCTGTCAGAGTAAGTTTTGCGCATCCTCACCTTCTCGTCTGTACTCTCAGCGGCTTCGTCTCTACTGAATGAGTCTTGGTGCTGCAGTTCCCACAGAGATCTGAACATGTTTTCTGTGGTGGCAGTAAGGCACTCCAGCTCGGCATTCGGATGGAGGCCATACAACACGGGGTTCTCTGGGGGGAGGTTTTCATCGACATAAACATGGTAGCCTGCGTAGTCTAAAAAAGGAGGAGCCAGAAATCCTGGACACAGGAAGAGCTCTGCTTCAAACTATGAATTTGACAAAAAAAGAAGAAAACAGAAGAGTTCAGACTCAAGTTGTGTTTTTAGAACTTAATGTAGAGTGGATTTACAAACTGGACTGGAAAAATCTAAAAACCTGCTTTGTTTTGGAAAAAGTGATCATTCTGTGGAGAAATAATGAATAAGGACTACCGAGTTAGTAAGTTTAGATTACAACTGCCAACTTGAAGCATGAGCATGCAATGTGACTACAGGTATATTACAACCGAGACTCTACATGCAGTTCCGTTTTTCATCTCAAGAGGGCACTCTTTACTTGATCAATAGAAATACATTTCAACTTTTTATACATTGGCACTGCTGAAATCAACATCACAAAAGGTAAAAAAAAAAGAAAGAAATTAAAACGAATAAGTTGAAATATTTGCACATTTCACAGTTTAAAGTGACACAAAATGTGAAATTAAAAACAAACAGTTTTGTGTAAACTGGAACACCTACGGCTACAGTACAAAAAAAAAAAACAAACAAACAAAAAAACACACACACACAAAAAGGAAACTCCTGTTAGATCCAGGGTTTTAAAACATGAGATCTCTGGCTTTTAGAGGTAGGTAAGTAGGTGAATAGATTCCATACAACAACCCTTTATTTACTTGAAAGAGTTATCGTCTCAGGTCAACTCCAAGGCTAACTTACCATATTAGGATTTATGAATTCTTGCAGATATGTCTTGCAGAGTCTTCTGTCCCAGACATCAGTGATGTGCCCTCCATACATGATCTCTCCGAACAGATAGCGCAAGTCCTCCCAAGGCACCTGCATGGACTTTATCAGAGACATCAAAAGGAACGTGAAGAAAAAGGACATTAGAAAGTCCTCAAAGAAATAAAGAAAAACAACTTAAATATTCTGAGAACTGAAATACTTTGAACTTACTCCAAAGGCATTTATACAGAAATGGTATACGCTCTTTACGGTGCATGGCTTTTGGGTCTACTTATTTTGAACACAGCAATGAACCACGCTTTTTCTTTTTTGGCTTGCTCTTTGTTTAGCATATAATGACATGGTGGAATCTGTGTGCGGTTTTTCTACGCTTTGACTTCACTTAGGGGAGATTCAAATAAACTTAGAACCCGTCTTACCCCAAATCATTTATACATTAAAACCTTGTAATAGTACTTGCTTTTTACCATGACTCGATATATATATGTTTTTAGGTATTCCATTAACATTTGAAGGGTCAACTACCCTATAACATCCTAACTAGGCACCTTCAGCGCACATGGAGAAACACAACAAAAAGATGTTTCTTTACACAAACTGATGCGCTGTATGACAGCGTAGTCTCTGCCTCAGTGGGAGATTATGATCCCTGAGCGTGAAGGAGGAAGAACAGAACATGCAATTCATAACAAATTACAAAAGCTGTAGGTTCAGTATCATTTGTACCTGTATTGTTTTGCAAATTGCTTCCTTCATCAGCTCTAATTGCAGTGATCACTTATGTAGCGTTGTGAACTGTCACATTGGCTGCGTGTAATTACATTTAGGATAACGCTTCATTGCCCTCTTAATGAATCCTCTGTATACGCACATACAGGTTAGTGTTTGGTTAACGTAATGAAGGACATTCGTTTTTGGAGGGCAGAATACCTCGGAGATGTAATTGGTTATGACCGGAGTAATGGGAGTTCTAAGAGAAATGCATTAGGAGTTGTGAGGGGCGCAAATCTGAAAGAATGGATTTTTTGTCTTTGTGAAATAAAGCTAAATTATAGGTTGTGGGTTTGAAAAAAAGACAGTAATGAGCATTTTTTTTTTTTTTTTTTACAAATACCACCGCAACAAAAGACTTTAAAGAAATAATTGGAGATGCTTCAGAGTAATTCAGCATCCTTGTCTGACATTATTGTCGATAATAATACCATTATCCCTCTAAATTTGATCATTTAGGTAGTTGTAAAAACACATTAAAAGTTTTATTTAAAAAAAAAAAAAAAAAAGAAATGGAAAAAACTATTTTATTAGAGAATAATAAATACCTTTGAGTTGCCCTCCAGGTAGTTATATAAAATATGGGCAGAGATGGTGAGGTCTCCTGTGCTGAAGGGGTAGTTGTGGTTCCACCCTTGAGAGCCAAATTTTCTGCGCTCTGTTATGCAGGCGTGGAAGAAACAGAGGGAGAACAACATGGAGTTGAACTCTTGCTCTCTAGAGCACATATCCAAAGTATCCTGAGAAAAAAAACAGTCAGAAAAATAGATGTCAGGGAATGCATGTCAAAACACACCTGACTGTAAAACTATTTTCAGCACACCTGGTTGAAGTTGTTGAGGGCAGTGTGTAAACTGGGATTCAAGCCAGACGGGGGTTCGTTTGTGATTTTGATGGCGTTCTCCAGCATGCCTCTGGGGATCACATGCTGCTTGGGGTTCTGTGCTGGTTCTGCGGTGATGAAGACCCGGTAGCTGGGATGTCCATCCACTGCCGCTGTCTCCAGGAGAGCATCTAGCGAAGGCAGCCAGCGGACCACGAGGTGTACATTCTGAACAAAATAGAAAAATATTAAGAGGTTTTATTGCTAAATTTTAAATTTTGTTAGGTCAAATTAGTTAGAAAAAGATTTTCTGCGCTCTAGACTTGTTTAAAAGCCCTAACCAGTTCTCTTAGTTCACAGCTTCTCTCTAAAGTAGCCATTTGTGGAGCTGATCTAGCCAATTAGGGATTTTATTGAACCAAATTGAGTTTATTTCCCTTGTTCCGGGGATGAGATGATATCATTAGTGGCACAAGGAGGCTTAGAGTGCAGTCTTGTGTTGCTACAGCTTCTGGTGCAAAGAGTAAAAGGAACTTGTACCTGCAAAATGACCCAATGTCCCTGTTTGGAGGCGTTCCTGAGAACCCTCTCTGCTACCTCCTCCTGCCCCTTTCCCAGAGACACATTGTGTAAAGTTCCCCGGTCAATGGAAAATCCCAGCTTTAAACCTGCATTTTAAACAAATATATATTTTACAGTGTACGTCTAAATTAAAACGGATATGCAAGTAACAAATAAGAAGTGTGGTACCTAGTTTCTCAACATCTCTTAGTGGATCCATTCCAGGTGAGAGAATGAAGAACATGGAGGTTGAAGGAGTGCTATCCTCAAATAATTTTTCAAATTCCAGCCTTGTGCTCTCTGCATATTTATTTCCCATGCTTTCTCCCACAAATTTCCTATGAGAAAACATTAAGAGATGGATACCAATACACAGATATTGAAAATACATGTCCGCATTGCTTTGCAAAACTATTCATACCCCTTAAGCCTTTTCAGTGTTCAAGTGTTTGAGAATGTCTGTTCAGTAAAAGCTTATTTTTTTACACTTTTATAGACTAAAAGAGTTGTCAACTCTTTGAAAAACAACTGAAACTCTTATGGGAGAGTGAACATATTGTCCATTTGATTTAGGTCTTAACATTAATTAGGACATTTTAACACTTAACTTGCTTTGATTAAAATCACTACATTGTATCTTTGGCTGTGCATTGAGAGTTGTTATCCTGCTGGGATGTTTTTATGCTCAGAATGAGTCACAAACAAGTGAACTGTAAAGTAATTAAGGAACTTTTGAAGGGAACTGGAATGACTGCAGTTTATCAGAGTAAAGAGTAAAAAGGCACATGCATGCCACACTTTTAAGATTTTTAAACATTTGGAACTGTTGTATAATTTTGTTATATCACACAATTTTTGGTCTGTCACATAAAACTAAATTTAAATTCACTGAAATTTTCACTTGTAACATAAATAAACATCTCAGCAGTATCAATGTTTTTCCATGTAAGGTTGTTTAACTTTGGTTAGTTATTTACTTCACTGCATAGGTTAGCCTGTCAGGTCTGAGAGCTCTCAGGATGATGAGCTTCTGAAGGGGGCTCTTATTCTTCCAGTCCAGCGGGAGCTTTTCATTCTCAGGACAGCTGGATTCAACAATCTTCTTCCAGCGGTTTGCCGAGTTTTCCACATCTTTGTCGAGTCCACCGAATTCCTCCATTGCAGAGATTGTCTATATCAAAGTACATGACATATCCACCTCACTCTGCAGTGCAGCACAGCATTTAGTAAAATGTGACTCACAAAACGCAATTATTGTACCGTACCTTAATGGCCCCCCAGCTTTGTGGAGAGAGGAACGACACAGCACTGAAGTTTGTAGTTTGCACTGGGAAATGAAGCAGGAACTCAAATTCCTGGGGATCAATCAAACCCTGAGAGAGGAGAATCTAAAGGGGAGAACCAGTTCTAATAGTCAGACTTACAATATAAGTGATTCTGATATGTTTTTAGTAATTAACAAACATTAAAGAAATTCCCAAACGTTCTTAACTTTACAAGCTGAATTAAGTGTCAGTAAACATGAAAAAGCCAAGTGAAGGACAGCCTTCAAAGTTGGACAATTCCTATGAAGAAAACAGTTGCCGCAGAGACAGATAATTGCATTATGTTATAAGATCCAACCCCCTGTCAGAACCAACTCTCTGAGCAGCAGCCACAGAGCAAAGTGTGAGAGATAATCAATAGCCACGTATGGTATTGCTGACTGCTTTTAATTGAAGTTAATGTGGGGGCAGAAAAGTACTTTGATTGATGAGAGTGACAGCAGGCCCCACCTTTGAGGGCGGACCTGGGTCCCTCACCTGGAAGGCAGTGTGTGACAAGAAGGTTAACTTGTCTCTCTCAAACAGGCCCTGGCTGGTATACAGGAATACAGAATGGGTGATGGCCTCAGTGAGGGTGCGCACCCTGGTCCTCACATCCTTATCCCATTGTGCATGCTCCATTGCTTTGTTAAACACCAGGTTAAAGCCCTGGAATAAAACCACAGAAAACAAAATTATCATTAGCTACGGTCACTCGCATAATTAAATACTTGAACTTTTTCAGGTTGTCCATTACACCGCAAACTTCACCAATTTCATTAAGGTTTTTTTGTGATAATCCAATTCAAAGCACCAAAGAAGCAACAAAGGAACAAGAAACTGAAAGAAAGAAACTGGTTTTCAATTTTTTTTATTTTTTTTATTGTGAATACTAGTCTTTATAGTGTGATGTGCATTTCTGTCTACCTCAAATGATTCAACGTTTTGTCTCTACTATGTTTGCACAGCTAAAGACTGAATTCCTGCCAAATTTTCTTGGCAAAATCGCTCAAGTTCAGTAAAATTGGGTGGAAAGTATAAGTACACCTTATTATTAAGTTTTCCACAACTTTTGAATTTGATTTAGATTAGACAGGTTTTCATATTTCAAATGTGTCCCCTACCTGGTTTGTGGTAAACTACAAAAGACCAACAGATAGTAGCTCATAAATGTAAAATGGCAAAAAAAAAAAAAAAAAAACAGATTTTAAGTACTGAATTTACATTTTTGCAGCTGTAGTTGCAGTAAAATGTGGATTGAAAATATATTGATTCAAGTGGAATGAATAAAAAGTGTGTGTGTCAGTCTATCGCATAATATTTTTTTGAAATACATGAATATCAGTTTGGGTGTAATGTGACATAATATGAACAATTTCAAGTTGACATAAATACTTTTGCAAGGTGCAGTTCAGGCAAAGTAAAAATGTTTTTATGATGAAAATTCAAGACTAAAAGAGAAAAGGCAACATAAAGAAAAACAGAAAATTGGTAAAGAAAAAAAAAAGGAGTGTATTGTAAACATTGTTCCTCTGAGAGCACTCCGGGGGTGAAAGCTTCACCTTGAGAGAAAACTGGTACATGGGGTTAATCTTGCTGAGGTCATTGATGATAAAAAAGAGGAGTGCCGCTCTCTCAGCTGCTGGGCGGTATAGTTCTCGAGCCTCGTTGATCTTTGTCTCGTTCTCTCTGGCCTCCACCACCTGTGTGTTCCAATTGCACAAAATGAGCTATTAGGCTCTCAGTCATGCTCCAAAACCCTCCCATTACACATATGCCTAACTACACATCATTTACAGCTAATGCAATAAAATTAGCCACTTGCTGTAGTATGACATTTAATATTACCTAAGCAACCAAAAGAAAAAAGAAAAAATGCCACCAGAACCATTTTTGTGTAATAACTTGACCTTGGATTGAATGTGAGTTGCCATCCGCTTGGTGTTTTCAAGTTGCTCTACCAGAGAATTGTCGCTCAGAAAACTCCCATCGGCTGCAGACAAATGACTCAGTAGGTCATCTTCAAACTTCTTGAGCTCAATTTTGAAGTGGTTTTGGTGCATGGTGAGCTCCATCTTGGTAGATAAAAATTCAATTTCAAAGGTGTTTTTATAAACTAAAAACTTTCATGAAGACATAAGAAAAAATGCTTCAAATCACCAACATCTAACCAGGTTTACCTTTTGACTTTCCAGGTCAGGTCTCTCACTGGAGACTACCTGTCCCAGCAGCTGGTCCCCCAGGCCCTGAGGCGTCACCGTGAAGTTAATGAGGGTGGTCTCGGCCTGGAGCTCAGGAGGGAAGTGTGGATTGGCCAGCTTGGTGTGCAGAATGAGTTGAAAGTTCTTGTTGTACTCACATTCCTTATCCCCAATAAGAATACACCTAAATAACAAAAAAAGGAAAAAGGAAAATAATTGTCTAGATGTTTGTGATTTTGTCCTTAGCAAATTAAATGTACAAACTGAATAGAATAAAACAGACGATATATTTTGAAAAATTCAACCACAGTACAAAGAGTGCATCTTAAAACTAGAAATTTATACTAATTTCTAGTATCAATTTATTGGATTACTTGTAAATAAAATATGTTAAATATACAGCTGAAAAAGATCTGATATTCCAAGTGCTTATACAATAAAGTAAACTTTTTTCCTGACTGTCGCGCAAAGACCGTGGGAGGGTTATATGCCTAAAGATCACGTTTGCTATTTAAACTTAATTGAATAGCCATTTAGGGCTGGAACAATATATTGTTTTACAAGTCTCCTGATGCTACAATACCACAGAATGACAGCATTTTGGTCCCTCTGGTAAAAATACTTTAAAAATACATAACCAGCCATGCAATAAAAGACTAATAAAAAAAAGCAGAAACTAAAATTAACATCTCAAAGGCAAAAATAACTGCTTTAATAAGTGATGTAAAACATACAGTGATGTTGGCCTAATTTCAGTCAAAATAACATGAAAATACACTCTGAATGTCCTTTTGAGAAATCCCAAAACACATTATTACTGTGACATTTTGAAGACTGAAACAATACATGTTGATTCTACTATATGATATTAAATTATTTATGGCTTAGCCCCACCCCAGACCACAAGAACATGTAAACAAACAGATCAACCAAAGCAAGCTATACAGTATTTTCAACACTTTAGTTGGTTTCAGGGTCTCCTTAGGTTGGAGGAATTTGTATGTTTTCCAACAATACAGCTTAAATCTCATTTTATCTTATTCTTGTTAACCCAATAATGTACACCATTTAATCTTGTCTTATAAACTGATCCAACTGACAAAAATAAACTAAATTAAATAATAATTACACAAAAGCAAATTACTTCAAACTCGTAACATTGATGGCCCTCTAAACTAAGCCCATTTTAGCCTTATGCTTTCATGGCCTGCCAGTCCGAAATGATAACAGTTTTGTTTGCGTTATGTGCAAATATCCTTGCACAAATACAAGATATGATAACAGCACCAGCCAATACTTATCTACTCTTGTGTTTCAATTAAATTAGCGGTTGCTTGACGAACCTGGTGGCTTTTCATTTATCTCTAATTGCCCCTTGGATGTCAGGCAAGGCCCCAATTTTTATGGCAAAAGATCCTCATGGTGTAGGTATGGTTCAACTCTATATCTTCACAAGCCAGAATTAATGTACTATTGATAGAACCATTACTCCACCAAATTAAAGTCCTTGCTGATGGATTGGCTTGTAGTCTTCCGTCAGCCATGAAAGGAATAATTAGTATTCATTACTTCACACTCTACAACATTCCAATTATTAATGAACTTCAGCTGTGGAGCACTACCAGATCCATCATGGCTGACCCAGCAGGTTGTATTAATCATCGACAGAAACAAGTGTGTGGGTCATCTACAAGGAATAAACTTATTATCAGATTTAGTATGATAAATTGTTATGTCTGGACGGACAAGACTTCCCCCCCCCCAAAAAAAGGTTTAATGAATATCCACCAAAAAAAACCTCAATATTAATGCATAGGCATGGAGTGTGAGCATTTCAGAGAAGCAGAACATCATTACGTGGTATTTTCTATTCATGCTGTGGTTGTCTACACGATTGAATTTATTGTATTCCAGGAAAAGGGGTAACTGTTTTACGTCTCCAGCAACAATTTCAGCCTAACTTAAATTTGTGAAGACAAACCACAGCATTAGGAGATGCTTCTGAAGTCAGATTTGAACTCACGTGGTTTTTCTGCAAATCATTTTGGAGCAAAACCCTTTTGGGACGGTGTGAAACAACATGTAATAATAAATGTAATACAAAATAATAAACTCAACCCACTTTTGTTCTACTGTCCTTGTTCTACTGTCCAGACTAATTTTAAGTCTGCCGAATTTCTTATGAGCCGTGTGGCTCCAGTTTATAAGGGTAACTGTTACAATCTGGCCTATTTTCAAGAGCACACTGGTCTACGGAGTTAAGAAATCAAGCTAACCAATTTTTTTTTTGTAACTATCTAAAACTCCTTTCACAAACACTTGAAGGCAGGATTAAGGAACCTTTTCACTAACTATTGGACTTGTCAAGGTAGGTAGCGACAGGCCCAGATTGGCAGAATTTTAAAGGGGTGAACAGATTTCAAGGAGTGAGGGACTCATGTTGTGATAACTTAGGGTTTGTATGAGCAGCCAGCACCAGTCTTTAAAACTGCAGGCGTTGTGAGTAGTGCTGACGTCAATGCTGTACAACACCCTTTGCTGTCCGGCCCTGATAGCTGTATTTTTAGTATGCAAATGCTTAATCCTAAATTATTTTGATCAGTGTACAGAATTTCAATTTCAATATCCTTATAAGAATACTCATGAATTGTATCTGTACCTGAATAAAATTTATCCATGAGGACTCATTAGAGTGCTAACATATTCATAAGGAGATTACTGAAAGAATTCAGCAAAATGCCAGATGACCGAAGACTACCGATTCTAGTTTGTTACAATGAAGCTTTTTGTGAGAAACATAAGACCTCATACATAACCATGTTGTTCCTCAATTCAGCGTTTACCCTGAAGCTCATGTATTCAATATTCATCACACCTAAAAGAATGTAAACACACAAATATACATCTATCACCCATCTTGAGGGGGTCGATCAATAGCTTGACCTCAGGGGTTCAGAACACAAGCCGCAAATTCATTTATAATCTAAAGGGAAGCCATAATAATGCATTTAGTCATGTCTTACTGATGTTTTCTAGCGCTATTGTTTCAACTTTCTCGTATATTGACTTATTAAATGCACTGATTTCACTTTCTTTATCTCTAATGTGT
Organism: Poecilia formosa; assembly: GCF_000485575.1. Lineage (NCBI taxonomy): Eukaryota > Metazoa > Chordata > Actinopteri > Cyprinodontiformes > Poeciliidae > Poecilia > Poecilia formosa. The sequence goes on along the minus strand of NW_006800192.1, from coordinate 690,761 downwards.
CCCAGGACTGAAATGTTTCAGCACTAACCTTCCTCTTTTAATTGTTCTTTTTCCCAGAAGATTCTCCAGGACTGGGTCTACCTTTTCTGGGAGATTCTCTATCAGGACGGTTTCTCCACAGACAAGAGCTTGTTCAATAACTTCTATATATCTGCACCACAATAGAAAATCAAACGTGACATGAATGCTGTATTTTATATACTGTACATTTTTTCCTGATTTTTTTTTTTTTTTTACCCTTTCTGTCCCAGTCGCACCATCCTGAGCTCTGGCTTCAGTCGGTTTCTGATCCACTTGATGGCCTGCTGCTGTGGATCAATGATGAGTGGCCAACGCTCACTGGTGGTCAGGATGGCTGCATTTTCAGTAGACATTCTGTCATTTGGCAAGCCCTGGTTGTGCCAGGCTGCCACAGTGGCATCATCTGTAAGCATGAGGATCGGATCCAGGCCGTCTGTCAGGGGCACAGAGACCTGGAACAAAATCAGGGGATTGAGGTCACTTTGGTGGACTCTACTTCACATTGCTGGAGTTGTTTACAAAGCAAATATGTTTCTTCACAAACAACTGTAGAATTATACATATTGTATGAAACTGATTTTACCTTCTGTGACTGAAGGAAAGGTACCCAAGAATTTTTGAAAAGCTCCACACGATACTGGCTCGTAAAATAACCCAAATACGAGATGAAAGCTGAGGCGAGGAGGACGTCACCACAGAGAGTTTTTTGCTGTTTCTTGTACTGGATAATCGCTTGGGACCAGCGTTCCTTTTCTTCCTGTATGAGGTAAAAGAGATAGTTTTGAATTTTTGAAGTGGGGTTCTGTTAGGAGGTCATAAGCAACTAGTATCTAAAGTGTAGTAGATAACTTTCTTAAAGTCTCCCTTTAATATAACTCCAGATCAGTTAGGCTGAAGATAAACACTAGCCTGAGAAGGGCCAACATGTAAGTGGACTTCTACGCTTTATAACAGGTGTTAAACTCCAGTCCTCGAGAGCTTGTGTCCTGCAACTTTTAGATGTGTCTTTATGTCATAACACCCCAGTCAGCTAATTAGATCATTATTCTGTGAAAGTGGACTTTATGAGAAGATAATCCAGTCATTTATTAAGGTATGTTGGACTTGGGACACATCGAATAGTTACAGGACATCAGCCTTAAAGAACTGGACACTCCTGTTCTAAAACAACTGTGGTCTCTAAAACATCATAGAGGGTTATGCAAAAGTTATTTTGTAAACCTATAAGCCATTGTCACATTTGCTCTGGGAAGGTGCTTGCATGGAAAAATGATTACTTTGTCAGAAAATTTACGTCAGATATGTCACACCACGTGTCTATTATTTTAATCTGTGATGTGCATGTTATGTTAATGACTTGTTACAAAGTCTTTTTTCTTTCCTCTTTGGTAGTTAATCTCAGTAGAAACACAACCCACTTCCGTTCTGAGTGTGTTTTTCATACACGAATATCAATGGTCACATTTTGCCCTCAATTTACATTCCAAGTGTAATCATCAGTTCTGGTCCAAATACAATCCTGGTGCAATGTAAACAAAGGTTTAACACGTACTAAAGTAGATCTTCATCAGCCGCTATGTCACTTTCCTTTCTGTTTGATTGGTGGTGTGTTATATGAAGGAGGAAATGTACTTCAGCCTTGGCCCCTACTGGATTCCAGGGGTCTGCCACCTGTGGCTCTGGAGCCACACACCAGTCTTCCTTCGCTATTCATGATTTCTATTAAATTCTGTAGCACTGTGTTTCAAAATACAAACGCAGTCTAACAGAACGACTATGTTTTGCAGTTTTCATAGGTGTGTTGATGCAATATTTGCATATTTTCATATCAGACTAATAGAACAATGGAAATTTTATTACCTTTTAGTTTCACTTCAAAAACTGTGGACTACAGTATGATTTTAAAACTATTTCAATGTTTGTATATAAAAATTTTAAGTGAAAAAACAGCATCACTTGACTATCTGTGGCTCAAACTAAAAAGATTTCAGAATGCATCCAAAATTGAATGCATCAAACTGCAAATCTCTGAATAATATCTTACGAATTTTGTGTGGCGATTCTCTCTGCATCAATTCAGCATTTATTTAAACCTTCAATACTGTGACTGTGATGGCCCGCAGCAATAAATCAAGCATGGCATTTTCTTACAAGGGGCTGTGGATCTAGAATATGTCACATAATAAATTCTCAGACAGTTAAAAATCACTATAATTTTACTCTAATGTATTATGGATCGCCTGTAATATCACTCAGTCTGTGGTGAGACATTGTTAATTTCCAACAGCTGTTGAGGCTTTGAGGTAAGTTAATGATTAAATATAGACGGTCTGATTTATTAGTCTGAACACTATTGCTTCCAGGTCAATGCAATAAAGACAAAACATTTATCTTGATATGCTTAAAAGCCAAGATGTTCCATGCAAACAACATTTATTCTGTGGAATAAGAAAGTCGAATTTGTAAAATGGCCACTAAAATCACCATCTGTTATCTCACATTACCACAGAGGTTTTCAGAAAAAGAACATGAACAGGAAAAGTAAAGATTTTTATATATGATTTGTATAATGTGTAGAGTCATAGATTACAACTTCCTATTCACAGTTTATCAAAGCAAATCTGTGGAATACATTTTCTGTCCACACAAAATCTGTTCAATGTTCAGAAAAAAGTGTTATTTGTTTAGCCTTTTAGCCATTTCTCCCCCATTCTCCATTTTGGAAAATGCTCAAATAGCCAGTTGCCTGGTTCAACCATGCGTTTTCTCTGGACCAGCCCACTCTAACTACCTCACATGACCACAGGATGCTGCTGGACCAGGCTGTGAGATCTTCCTCTGCCTGTTCTGCTCATGCAACTGTCAAGGTTTCCTGCCAGGACATCACAACTTTCAGTCCAGATTACTAATGCAATTTGATTACCAGCATGTCCCCCAGTCAAATCTCAGTTAATCCGATGCCAGTTTTAGGTTCAGTGGCATGACCAAACTCCTAAGCGTCACATTGTTTACCATTAGGCCTTTGACGAGTTGGTTGGCCAGCTCTACGGTCTGGGTGGTTCGTGTCACCTCCTCCTGACAACTGATTTTCTCAGTTGTAGCTCTTTCAAACTGAGCTGTTAGGCTTTGGAGGTTGGCATCAAGATCCTGGGGGGAGGGGGAAGCAAATCCTGCACATGAGATACTACTTACAAGTACTTTTGTACTAATCAGCATTTCAATAAAAATAAAGAGATGATCAGCCACAAAAAATAAAGAAGCATGAAATGGTGGGCAGTCTCTAAGTAGTCTAACGGTATGAAGGTTTACTGTTGCAACGTTTTAACATCTTGATATGTGAGTCTGAGCTTGTCATATAGTTGGTACATGGATTTTATTACTAAAATTAATTAAGTTTTTGATGATATTCCTATTCAATGAGAAGTGCTTGTAATTAAGTATGCCAAAAACACTCACCGCCAGTTTTTTTTGAAGTACCAACAGTTTGGCTGTTTCCATTTCCAGCTCTGCATTAGCTTGTGATAATGCAGAGCGTTTTGGGATAACCTCACAATAAATCTAAACAGAAAAAAAATAATAATAAAAAATTCTGAATGATGCTTCCAACTTAGACAAAATCCACTGATAATAATTTTAAAATATTCTACGGCCATGTCAAACCTCATAGTATCTGACAATATTAATAGTCCAAGCACAAAGTCCAGCTGCAGCTGTAGATTTGGTCCAAACTAGATCAGGGTGGAAGTCTGGCTTTCTCAAATACTGTTGCTTCACTACAGTCAGGCAGGACTCAGGAATGTGCTCTTTGTCATATGACACCAGTGCATGTAGAAAATCATCCACCTGATGGATAAAAAAGGAGAATTAAATCAGTTTCCAAAGTTTAATGTAGAAATTGGAGAAACGACACTTGTTTGTTTATAAAATATTAACACATTTTAATCGGAAAAAGGCCAGTGAAATCATGTTGTTCATTTATGCGTCCACCAGCTTATCATGTGTGTAATGTTTGAGTGTCTATAATTAATTTTTAAACACACTTGCATAAACTGCAGTCATATGCAGAGAAGCAGTTGAACACACTAGTTCCACTGCTGGGTGTGTAAGCGTAATAATAGAGCCATTGAGCTACAATGTGAGCTTTGGAGAGCTGTTGGGCTGCACCTGGGTCAAGGACCTTTCATGAATTAGACTGACATTAATCAGGATGATGCGATTGAAATTGTCACTGCATAACCTTGCCCATGAAGGCCCGCGCCGCCTTCCAGCTCCGATCCTTAGGTACACGGCCATGAGGGGCCAGCAAGACCATGACAGCGGCTGCAACATTGGTTACTGCTGCTGGAGGGTTTGGAAAGGCCTTGAGCTCAGTAAGATTAACCTACAAAAAACAAATGACTGATATTCAAAAATCTGTTAAAAAATATTATATATATATACATATATTGTACTGTATTGAGGATGTAGTGGAACCTTATTGAGGGTGTTTAGAGCTTCCACTGCAGCTGTCAACAAGGGCTCTGCTTTAGTGAGGTCATTTTCACAATCCTTCCGTTTGACAGCAATTTCTGCCTGCATAACAGCAACCTGTGCAAAAGTAATCATTGCAACTAAATGATAACCTGTATGTATGGTGAATAGCATATGTCATGCCAAAAAAGTGTATAAACCAACACATGAGAGGTTCTCCAACCTTTTGTGCTTCCACATCTGCTGCCTCTCTCTTCTTGCTCGCTTTCTCTGTTTGCAACCCAATTTTTGTTAAAAGGGCTCCAATATTGTCATTTTTTAATGTAAGCTGAGACTCTTGCGATGCTAATTTTGCTTTCAGATTATCAACCTAAAACCAAAAAGAAATTACATGTATGAGAATAAAAAAAATAAATAAATAAAGCAATATCGCTTTTTAAAATGCCAAAATGAGCCAATGAGAGGACAAGTTGAAAGACCAGACCTGTGCAGCAGTGCTTTGGAGTTTCTGAAGGCCATTGTCAAGTCGGTTCATTTTGTGCTGAAGCTGAGCCCGGCTTTTCTCCAGAAGGTTTCTGTACAAGGTGATTTGCTGGAGAAAGCTCTTGGGGGTGGTGTAATTGTACCTCTTCTCATTTCGCAGGTATTTTTCACTTGCCTGGTTGACACTGTTGTGAACGTAGGCCATGAAAAGACTGATGGATTCCTGGACAGCAGGCTATAAAAATAAGTGGGGTTGAGGGGAGAACGGGGTGAGCTGGATTAAGTGGGGTTTAACACCCCCAACCTGATGGGCACTGAAATATTATCTTCATAAACTTTGAATTCATCTACAAGTTCTGCCATCTTACTTGGCTGGCCCTGACTTACTCAATCTGAAATTTAGGTGCAGCCAGCAGGAATGATTGGGCTTTGAGACCTCTGTGAAAATAATGTGTTTAAAGCCCTGACATGCTGCTTGTAAAACATGCACACTGTTTACATTATATCTGCTCCCCTCCAACTTTCTAAACAGCCGTGGTACCACATTTCAACTATGTATTCACGACGCACGTCCCCTATTAATCACAGAGTTAGCAATCAATTAAAGCTAAAACAAATGAGCAGAGAATATGAAGATCAAATCTAACCATAACTCACAAAAAGCCATTGTTAATGATCATAGATCTGTGAGATGAGAAAATCATTATTAATTAAGATCTGACATAATGCGTTTTGATAAAGCATGGTGGGTTGCTTTAAGATGCGAAGCAAGCTCATTGATTGGCCTCGTATAACAAATATTATGTATTTCTAACTTTTAATAAATGACTACTACATTTCTTAGACTCCTGCCTCCTAAACAAGATAAACAATCATTTATGACTTTAGTTTCAATGTTTCATGCACTGGCTTGTAGCAGCATTATAAATAAGCTCAATCTCATTCATATCAACACAAACCTCTAAGCACCCATCTCCTTTGGATTTTAGCTAAAGCAACCTTGTTATCAGTTCAGTGATTCAGCTCAGTGTCTAAATAACAACCATTGGACAGTTTTATGTTTTAGTTGATGCTGTTGTGTTTACAATTAAAAATGTATTTTAGCACTAAAAGTGCAACAACGTCTGAGCACCACAACTGCTATAAACATCATCATCACTCCCGAATATGACCATTCACACACAGATGTATACACAAACAGAGAAAGTTCACCGTCTGGCACATGTTCACCTACGTAATGAGACTTCCTGGTTGTGACAGCTGCGCCACCTTAGAGGGTCGTTATGTGCTTAATCAGTCTTCTCTCATTAACATAAATGACTATGGGTTGTGATCGTTACGGTGCTATGATGGAAAACAATGATATCCCTACGCTTACTGTGAGTCTCTGGGCATGTGTTCGGCAATTTGTCAGTACCTTGCTGCAGGACTAATGATGAAAGATCTATGGAAAACTTAATTCAGCTGTGCTGCAATAATTAGAAAATGTTCATTGAAATCTAAACCCTCCCTAAGTGTCAAAGTGCATGATAAACCTTGGCAAAACACCATATTGTCTATCTCCAATGCCTTGCAAAAATGATGACACTTTTTCACATTTTGTTAGACTACCATCACAGAACTTGCAATATTTTGGGGGATTTTAATTGATGGACAAATACAATGTAAATACAATGCACCTTTTGTTTTTAGATTTTGGCTTGAAAAATAAACAGAAACCATATCATTTTATTTTACTTTGGGCTCATCGAATGCATAAAATCCAAATAAATGACAAAAACGACACACATCATACAAATGTTAAAATGTATATTTTATAATATATTACATAATAGAAATTATATTTTCTAAAATAATTTAATTCCTAATTTAACTATTCAGGCTAAATGAAGAACAGATGGTGATATTAGATTAATGTAATCAATCAACGGGCTTACCTCAATTCCATCAATTTCATGGACGAACCTGTAGCTCACCGACTGCAGAGCCTCAGTTGTCCAAGGATGAAACCAGTCGATGGTTGTACAGTTAATGAGAGCCGGGAACCGACGGGCCCTGACACGCAGGGCGTTGCCAACAGGAGACATACACAGTACTACCTGGAAGCCAAAAATCCAAAAATCTGAAAATGTGTTTTACCAAGTTCCTATATAAAATACATAATGTAAATTACACTATGCACAGAAATCAAAATGAGGTCTGTACAAGTGGGATAACGCCCCTAGTCTCAAAGACTACAAGCAAGTTTTTGGTGTAAAAACAAAAAAAAAAGAAAAAGCTTTGGTGGAAGCCCTATTGAAAACCATTTCATCCTTTTTAAATCTGATTTATCTAGTTTTCTGTATTTGTTTTACACAGACTCTCAAAATATATTTTGCAATAGCTTTGCCATTAATTTTCCTGGCTAAAAACAGTCCTTGCAAGCAGATGTTTTAATGCATTGTTTTGATTTGCAGTGTCCTTTTAACTGTTTGCAAAAATCCTTACAGATTTTCTTAATTCTTAAACATCACACATAAAGCACTATTAAAGACACCATAATTTATATTCAGAATATCTTCACCGTGAGTTGTTGTTGCACTCGGTGTGTAAAGAATCTCCAGCAGTTCTCCTTGTCATCCAGTAGTCCGAGGCTGCGCACCTCTCTTCTCACACTTGACACAATGTGTTCAATCTCTTCCTCACAGAAGATCTCTGGACTTTCACCTAAATAGAAAAGAAAAAAAAAACTATAATGACAAACTGAAGAGTTCTGGCAATTATGATTATTAAGTTCCTATTTTAGAAAGAAAAATTAGAAAGACAAAAGATATCTGCTATTAAAACTGCACAAATGGCACGGATTTTGAATCTGACCTGATGAAAGTATGTTATTAACAATGACTAAAAACCGGTCATCAGGTATCTGTGCATCTGTCAGCAGCAAAGTCACACGATGATTCTTTACTCCAGCCTTTAGTAATAACCCAGCAAGGTCCGTCTGAAAAAAAAAAAAAAAAGAAATAAAGCCAAACTTCACAAGGAAAGGTTGTGATTATCAACCAAATGTGAAATCCACTGGAAAATTCAGGCTGTTCAATAACCCATCAGCTACAGTATGGATTCCATTTTTAAGTAATTAATGCTTAAAATGAAACATGTAAAGCATCAGTGAAATATTAAAACACTTGAAAGTGGCTCCTAACTGTATCTGACAAACATTTCTTGCTCCACTGAAGAAGCCGAATAACAATGAATTGCAGTAACAACCTGAAGCTGAGCAAAAAGAGTTAAATCAATAAGTTGCATTAAGAAAATAGAGCAGGGACTTTAATAAAACTGTTATTCAAGTAGTTTAATTATCAGTTGCATCTGAAAACCATGGCAAAAAAAAAAATGCATTTAAAGTATAATTGACATTACGTTGAGGTCCTGGATGCTGTAGCCCTTTCTCGGTGTGATTTGGAAGACTTCCACAGAAGACATGTAGGAAGCGAGGCGAGTCAGACTCTGCTTTCCGCTGCCCCCCACTCCCACCAGTAGGCCATGGCTCCTCGGAGCCTCCAGGATACGGCTGATGCGACAGCTGGTGACAATATAATCTTTTTTAAGTCATGTTATGCCACATTTATTATTAATTCCTACTATTACTTATTATTTCTATTATCATCCAATCATGTTTTATCAAGCTCATTATATTAATCACATACTGTAATAATAATAATAATAATAATAATAAGTCAAATGATGCTCACACATGTTGTATGGCATTTTCAAACAGCACAAGGTTCATAGTTGGATAGAGCTCATTGTAGCTTTTCAAGGCCTCACTGAGGATGGTCCGAAGCACAGACCAGTCATTGAAAGGGGCATAGGAATGACCTCTGTCCATGTTGGCAAAGTGGCAATAGAGTTGGGTCTGTTTGTCCACTTTTTTATCTTCCAGTCCCTGGAGAAGGACATAGGTGTAGTTTTTCCCTGTAAAGACTGCAATCTATAGGTAAAGAACTGAAGTTTATCGTATTTATCTTAATATGAATTGCACCTCAAAGCATTCATGCGCAGTCTCCATTTGGATCTTCTGGAAAAGCTGCAGGTCTTTCATGTCTACCAGTCTGTCTGAATACACTCTGCAGGACTCGTGCAGCCATAATGCCACCAGGTCAGCGCTGTCCCTCACGGTCTGTGGACCAGCTAAAAGGATACCCTAAACAACAAGAATAATCATGTCCATATCTTATCAAAAATTTTTAAGTCGAGCATAGTCTCAGCTTACTGTACACACTACCTGAAAGACGTTTGACATGTCTCGAAGGTTAAATATGTAGTGGAACTTGATTGCTGTGGGAACAAAACTCTGAACCATCTTGTCATGAAGAGTCATGAGAGCTCGAACAACAGCAGCAGCAGTTTTCTGGACCGACTGACTGAAAGCTCTTTGTTTTAAATGCCCACACAAGATCTGACCATAGATTGATGCCCGAGACTCTGGCGAAGGGAAGTTTACTGCAAACACTGAGAAATGTCTCTGTTGGGAACAAAAATACAGTAGAAATGAAGATGACATTATCTGTACATAACACATGTCAAATTATCACTGTAATAAATTCTCAAATTACCAAAGGAAAACTACTTTCTTAAGCAGATCTCTCTTAAAAAAGTGGTTTTACTCTAAAAATAATTTTTACTAGGATAAATGAAATACACATACGTACATATATGTTCAGTAAGAACATATGTAAAACAATCTAAAAAGTGAAGGTTGTTGATTAATTGAAATTAAATTGTTACAGTTGATTCTGGAATAGCATCAGATCTGAGAACTTATATCCTTTACCCTTTTCTCAGTTTCTTTTTGTCTTCGTTTTGTTTTTGTTTTTTTTGTTGTTTTTTTTTTTGTTCACAATTTAAACTTAATTTAAACATGTAGCGTTTAAATGTATGCTTTAAAATAAGATATAGAAGATCTAGAAGACTTCATGCTATCTCAACCTCATAGAATAAGTATAACCAAAATTATGTTTATACTTTACTAATCACATATTTTATAAGTTTAAAAACGTTCTACTCTGGTCATTGCTAATTTTGTCCTATCATCAATATTGAAATCCCAATAACACTTCTGATAAAAACACATTTTATCTTTGTATTGACTCACTAGTCTTTCTGAATACACAAACTCTCAAAAGCCTTTTTTTATGTATAGAGCAGTCTTTTTTTTTTTTTTTGGACATTACAAAACATATTTGTACTGAAATCTAAACTAAACATCAGTGCATAATAAGGAGCTGTTTTATTGTTAAATGTACCTGTAATCTGGGGTTGATGATGAAGCTCCCAGCAGTTGGATTCATGCATGCAACATACTGGGTATTTTGGACTTCCTTTAAAGTCAGTTTCTGTCTGCAATACCTACAAAGTGCATGAAGAACCGATATTGTGCATCATACATATTTTCAATTGAAGTACATACAGTAATGCTAACTTTCCATGTTATAAATAACATGTTGCTTCTATTACCGGTCTGTCAATTTTGCAAGAAGTTACTGCTAGAGGTTACTAAGCCTGTCAAGAGAAGGTTTGTGAAAAACCTCTTAAACACTTTGACTTATTGTTTGGGTTTTGCAAGGTTATATCTGAAATAACATGTAGGTGTGGGAGTGTGTTTCTCACCAGTGTCCAAAATCCAGATGCTGACGTATAAGAGCATGAGGCTGCACTGTTCCGTAGCTATCAACAGCTGGTATGTTCATGTCATCTATAAAATAGACCAGCCTCCTGTTGCCTACAGGTGAGTAGGTTCTTCCTGCTCTTTTCTCTAATGGCTGCTCTAGAATCTCTACAAAAAAAGAAACAATGGGAGTAAAACACAGCTTAGAAATAACACGTACACTGTATTGCAAAGAAATGACTTGAACTTTGACATTCTGTCTGTCATATTACAACATACAAGGTTCTGTGGCAGGCTCTGAGGTTTGTTACAGGCATCATCAAGACCACAGAACACATTAGACAGGCCAGAGATGGAAATGTTACTGGTTCAACAGCAAACTTACAATGAAAGTGACATCTACTCAAACTGACAGGCCTGGGAAAAGAGAGTATTAGTCAGAGAAGCAGCCAAGAGGCCATAAGTATCTCTGAAGGAGCTACAGAGATCCAAATGGTAGCATCTGTTAACACAGGCCAACTATTAGTCATGAATCTAGAAGTGACCTTAAAAATGCTCTTTTTGAAGGAAAGCCAGAAGAAGTCTTGCTTGCACTGTGGCACGAGCCATGTGGGAGATACAGCCAGAGATGACACCAAATGTAAACTTTTTGAGCCAATATGATATAAAACCAGTATTGCAAAAAGCTAATACTGCACATCACCACTCCAGATGTAAAACACGGAAGTAAAGGCATCATACTATAGAAAAGACATTTTTGCACTCTGACCAGGAAAGCTAGTCAGAGTTGATGGAAAGATGAATGGAGGTGAATACATGGCAATTCTGAAAGAAATCCTGTTAGAGGAGCTGAGTTTTAGAGGAGCTGTTAGAAGATCACAAGCTTAGAATAATGCCCAAAAAACATACAACTTTACTCAAATTTACACTTTACAATCACAATTGTTGGTATATCTCATACAATCATAGATTTGTAAGGGAAAAATCCTAGAGACTGAAGTTCTCCACACCTCCACCCTCTCAGAATCTAATCATTGCCACCAGATGGTGCTACAGCGTACTTGATGTGCCACTGTGCGCCACCACAAATCAAAAACCCACTCACCTTGCAACATGAGGGAGGTGGTGTAGTAGTTGAAGGGTACTTTTGAGGTTGTGTAACTCTCTGACAGAGTGTCTAACTTGTTTCTGACAAGTGCAGTCTTTCCCACTCCAGCGTTCCCCACAAGCATCACCGGCTGCCTCCTCTCCAGCAACAAGTCCACAAAGTAGCTAAGACGCATGGTCTCTGCTGTGTGCACCACAACAGCCTGTAATCACGGGAACAGCAGGAAGATGGAGAACAGAAACATACATGGTTATTATGGCTTTCTTTGAGTGTGATTTATTGACAGACATGTGTTCAGTGAATTGTATGTGATTTATAATTTCTTGGATTTCCCCAGAACATCACAACTATTCTGTCATAATAGCATCATTTGCTCAGAACAAAACCCCGCTAATTACGGCTCAGCAAGAGCCTTCGGAGCGCAGGCAGCTGTACGCAGGAGCATAAAGAAACACAAAGGAGCGTGGGTGATAGCTCGAGTCTTGTTGCTCATGCCTTCACCCCCACACGCTCCGGTACAGGGAGTGGTAGACGGTAATCAGACTCAGTGGCAAGCCTATCATCCATTCCAGCACCCCTGCCATAACCCCATGATGTGACTTTACCCTCTCTTATTATGTTCGTTGAAGCATACAAACATTTTTAATATGCCGGCATTGTTCATTTTTGGTTATTTTGCCTCTTGTGATTGTGATTATTTGTCAAACACTTTTCAAAAGTTTGCTCTTATTGCTGAGTATTCTTTTCCTCATAACTTGCAGGAGTTTTTACCTGTAATGGTGTGTGGTTTTCCACTTCAAAGCTTGGCACAATATCACTCCAGGGCAGAAAGCGTTTGGTCTGGTGGTCAAGGTAGTAGTCAAAAACCGTTCCTTGTGTGGGGAACTTAACTGTCCTCATTTCTTTGGTCCACCACTGACTGAACTTCACCTGGTAATCATGCAGCTGAACATGCATGAAAAACAGACAAAAACAAATGCACACAAATTTTTTGGACTCACTTAATTGCCTCACAGTTTAACTAGATCATCTGCAGAACTTTTCCATTATGGACTAAAGCCATTCATGTAGCTTCCTTCGATTACTTGTTGACATTAATTGACTTAAGTCTGTTTTCATTTATCCAAGCATGCTGACACAAGTAACAGGAAAAAATACCTTGTTCAATTTAGATTAACAAAAGGAGACACAATGAATTAGCTTTTTTCATGATGAAGCAGTTACGACCCAAGATACTCAATCTAATGTCCCAGGGTTGATTCAGATATTTTACAGGGTCTCCTCTGATTTATTTCATATTTTCTCTGGCATACCAATTTTCTCTAGCCATTATGTGGCTGTGTTAAACAGGCTTTTTTCTTCAAACATATTGCACAAAATGTTGATGTTTTGGGAAAATAAAATTATTTTTAATTTTATTAAAAATTAAAAATAATTTTAATAAAATTATTTTTAATAATAATTTTATTAAAAATAACACCTATAAATCGGTTAAAAAAAGCTAAAAGTCTGCTGGGGTTTTCTGTGTGAGGTCACTGAATTTACCATTGTTGTTTAACCCCAGTTATTGGTCAGCTTTGTCCAATCTGTACTTTCAAAGCTATCTTGGTAGATAACTGTACTACCTTCCACAGCCTGAAGTAGTCTAAAGTATGAGTACTTCCAATTAGGCAAAGAAAGATGTGGGTTTGTGCACTCTGCGTACCACAGCAGCACAAATGTGTTGAACATCTAAAAGGACGACAGCCATAATCAATGATGAGGCGACAGAAAAGATCAAGTCATAGGAAGCCTTATAAACAGCTTTCTACATAGTTAGACACATTTGTTTGCTTCATCTTCACTTGGTTTGATTAATGCAGTGTCAGCAGTTTGGTCAGTTAATATTTGCCTCAGTTATTTTGTATAACTATTCTCTTCTTTGACAACACCTGAAACAAAGTAAACATTGTATTTGGCTAATTTACTTCACAAGGCAAATGAGTTATGAATTACACTCTAAACTGAATATGCACTTTCATCATGAATTGTAGGCCAATTTGGATCATATTTCTCAAGTATTTCCTTAAATAACTCAAAACCAATGAGTCACCTGATCTTTATAGAGGGCTCCTCCAAAAGCCCAGATGCAAGCAAAGCTGAAATACGTCTCATAGATTTCACGAGGAGAGTCAGCAGAAATATTCTCTGCAGTTAAAAGGCAGTCGAGCAAAGTGCACAGTGTCTGAATGAAGAGATAAATAATAGTAACATGTCAGTTTTATGACTGTGAAGATTTACAAACAACAGATATACAGATAAATATAGATATCCACTTATACAGTACATATGTTGGTTTGATATTTACCTGTATCATGGAGTTCTCTGGGATAGGAGTTATGGTTTTAAAACTGTTCTTCATCTGCTCGAGACAACGAGGAACATATTTATCAAACAGTATCATCAGGTGAGCACGTTCTGTCTGCCGCTCCCGTCTATCAATCCAGCTTGTGACGTACCTGAGCAACAATGTGATTTGCACACTGTAAGCTAAAGTTAACATTATGCTACAAATAGATTAGACTTCAGGTGGATATTAAGATAATAGAAATGGCAGAATAGATCTGTATAACTCACGGGTTCCAGCCCAAGTCCTGTTGGTTAACATAAAGAATTCCTGCTCTAGACACTGTAGCAGGTGTGGCCATCTTAAGATGACTGATTTCAAATACAAGCCTCATGGAAAGGGTGAGAGGCACACGCTCATTACTGGCTAGTGTCAGGACCTAAAAGATTTTCCAAATCATTACACTTTAAAATGTGACATTTGAGGCAATGTGTACAAAAAATAGATATATTTTCGTTGTAGAATTGCCAACTTAAAGTATTTGCTTTCAATGGGGAAAAAAAATGCAAATAAATAAAAAATGAACACTGAAAACATTCATCGCTCTGACAAGAGGCTGAAAAGTACTTAAGCTCCAGGAAGTGATGACTGAAGGAGGAAGAAACATCTTCTTTCTGTACACACCACCTTGGTTGCAATGAGTTGTACAATAGTGTATGAGTGAACAGGAGGGAGGTACCTTGTTATCATCCATCACTGTGTTGAGTGATTCAATCCACATTGGATCAATGTCTCCATCCAACACAATCCACTTAGGCCCATGGTGGGAGATGTTCGCCTGCTGCCGCATCAGTGATGAAAGCAAGCCTTGCACAGATATTGAAGTAACCAAAGAAAAAAAAAAAAAGAATAGAAAGAGTAAGCAAGGTTTTCACATGTAATTAAAACACTTCTGTCACAATTTTGTTGCCCACATTAAAGACGTGGGTCGAATAAAAATGCTGCAAAGTTCAAATATTCGTTCCCGTTGTACTTTTTACTCCTCATTTTGATGCATGTCAGCGTAACAGAAATACAAAGACCAAGTTCTTTTACATACAGCACCCTCATTAACTATTGGCACACATAGTAAGAATTATTAAAAAGTCTACAAAAATGTGCATTTTTTTTTACTGCAATAGCACTCTCACTCACATAGTTTTTCTTAATCTATACATGAATTTTGTAAATTTTTTAGTGGGGAAGACGTAGCATGTAAAAAACCCCAAAAAGGATAATTAATTCCACCAAAATCTCTTGTTCGCTAGTCCATAACATCTAACGATCCCTATAACATAATAGTAACTGGTGAATTTTTAAATTCAGACAATACTTTGTTAAGAAAGTTTAAATTAGAAATGTACAACTTATTTTCTTGGGGCATGAAGATGACAGTTAAGAAGAGGTCAATTTCTCAACATCTCACTTTTATGAATGTTGAGGTGGATCAGTGGGGTTGTGTCTCGATCAACGGCCCTGTGAAACGTTGGATTTTCTTCAAAATTTTGCAGAGCGAGATTAACGCAACTGAAATAAAAGATTAGTTTACTTTAAGCTTATTTGCATATCATTACCATAGGTAATAAATGTAGAGGGGAATATAATGTCTAGTAATTGAGCAATTTCCTCTAGTTGTATGGAAGTACGCAAACGCGAAGCAGCAAATCGATGAATGATTTTTAATCTACTAAGGATTTCCCTTATCCTGTCAGCACCAGCCTCTTTACCATCTTTCCACTCCCGAGTTGCAGGATGAATGAATCCAAAAAGTTCATCTCTGTCAATCGCCTTTGGATTGAGGTCATTCCAGACTGGCTTCCATCTGAGCTTTATGTATGTTTTATGAAGAACTCTCAGGATCTGTTGAAAATGTCAACACCCCATATTTGACATCTAAATTACAAAGTGATTGGATTTTTTCACGTAAAATGAAACAAAAGTCCCACCTTGCTTTTTCCAGTCCCAGCACTTCCAATGACAAAAACAGAGTGACGAACTGCCATGAGTTCTTCCAGCTGTACTACCTATCACAAAAAAGATGTTGACAAAAGCATTTGGGCCTTTTCTCTTTAGGAAATTATTATTTTTTTCACTGAATGACCTACCTTTAGGATAAAGGTTTCCTCAGGCTGCAGTCCAAGTTGCACAGTCGATTCTCTGATGACCTTCTCAAGTTCAAAGTTTCTTTCTCTCTCAACTTCCAGGCCTGGAAACAGGTCCCCAAGCAGTCCCAGGAAGGCCGTCACGTCCTCTGTCACAATTTTAGGCATATTGAAGTCCCGCAGTGCACGCATCAACACCTTGGAAGTAATATGCCATTTTAAATTAGACCACACTAATATCTTGGCTGACTGTGGAGGGATAGAGACACATAAGTCACCTGATCCTCTGGTCTCGTTTTGTCTTTTCTTCTCAGAGAACCAGCCAGAACCAGAACAGATTTGACAGCACGCAAACCCCAATCATAATGGTCCTTAAAAGCAAAAAAAGACACTTCACCTCTACTCGTAATGCTATCAACAGTTTTCCTGTTTCTTTTCATGTTATGCTGCTAGGTTTTACCTTGATAAATAAATAATTTCTGTTCTATGTAGCCTGATATTTTTCTGCAAATGATTTTTCTTACCTGCTTAGAAAGTAACTCTTTGCAGAGACTGTAGAGTGTAGTAAACTTCCTGGCTAAAAGCTTAGCACGACGGAAGCCTTCTGCCACCAACATTATCTCACAAATAAGCTCAGTGTCAGGCACCACCATGGCACAGGGTCTATGCAGGACACGGACAGTTTTCATATTAAACTTTTTTTTGTTGATTAAAAAACAATTTGAAGGAGAAACTGGTGTTCATTCCCACCTAAAAAGGGCCTTGACGTTTTCAGGTAGCTCAGCCCTGCCAGCATAGCCTGGGTTCATAGTGATAAAAATCCCAACTGATCTTTTTATGGCAATATTCTGATTGAGGAACAGGAACCTAAATAGGAACATAAATTGATGGTGAAATGTACACAATTCTACGATAAAATTTGAGCATACTAATACTTGGTTACTCACGATTCCTTCTTAGAACGAACAGCGTCTTGAATGGTTTTGACCTGAACTGCGACAACGGACAAGACATCCACAGGGATACGGTTGAATTCATCAAAGCAGCCCCATGCTCCAGTCTGTGCAAGACCCTTGTAGATGTTTCCCATGGACTTTAGATGAACAAAGCAGAAATATTGCAGATCGTAAATTAGCCACAGGTTAAATTTATTTACAAATCAGGCAACACTTCATTTTATTCAGAAAAATTGCAGAAAAGGAGGTAAATAAATGCAAATGCATACAAAACAAAGTCCTTCTGAATGCATTTTATGACACGCTGTCAATTCACACTTTTGTTCAACTCACCTTGTAGTCCATCTGTTCAGAACAGTTGAAGATGTACACCATGACGCCCATGGCTCTGCCGAGATCCTTTGTAGTCTCAGTTTTCCCTGTTCCAGCAGGACCTGTTGGGGCTCCACTCATGTTCAGGTGGAGTGATTGAGTCAATGTGATGTAGCACCTACAAGGAAAAGGGATTTTTATTCATCATTTATGTTGTAATCATACCATGAGACTGACAACCAGAAAAAAATATTTTGATACCGGTCTGTGAGGGGAGTGATGACCAGACGAGAAGTATTTCCAATATACTCATATGAGTAAAGGAACTGAGCATCACAGATGTTGACATAGCATCGTTGCAGCTTCTCATCCCAGCAGTGTCGAAGCTGGGAAAGCCACTGGAATGCCTGAGAGTTGGTGACCTTTGAGTTGACATAAAAGCACACTGCTACTACATACACCCTCTTGATAAACGCAAATATTAGGTTAATGACGACAAACACTAAATCCTAGCTAAAGTACTTTTCTCTAAGAGATCTGAATCAACCTTTTGGTCAATGAGGCTGGCAACAATGTCTCTAGCATGGACATCAACAGTGCAGACACTCATGATCTTCTGTCTGTCACCAGGACTCAGCTCACCAAGGAGCATTTCTGTGAGAATGTTGAGTTGGAAGACCTTCAGGGGAAAAAAACAGAGTCAAACAGTATTAGTCAGAACAGAGAAAACAGAAGGAAAGTTTAGATTCAAACATGGGAGTGAAATGACAACAATATTTAATACTGCTTGGGTCTAGCTCTTTGTGTCAATGATAGGTCTTAAACAAAGTTAAAATTGCCCTTCATGAAAAACACTGAATCCACATAAATGAATGTGGACCCTGTATCGGGTAAAGCATTATTTGTCCCCATTGTTGCAGGAGAGCAGGTTTAATCAGTGCATGGCTATATGCCAGATGAAGATTGTTCAAACAGTAAGCCTAGGTCAAGTTAACCTTTGATTTTACTGATGAAACTGGCAACCGTGACAACTTGACAACTTATTATGAGCATCGCCCATAATAAAGCTCCTTCAAGCCTCGCTCAGGTCACAGAGTCTGACATGATTAAGAGGCAATGTGATCAATGTAAGAATCATTATGAAGAACACAATCTCCACTTCAAAAGTCGAAACAAAAAAAAAATTAACAGCAAGCAAAGCTATGACAAAGACAAAAATCTAACAAAAATGTAAAAACTACTGTTGCTTTCATAAAGTGTGTCTAAGCCAAGGACCTACTTTGTTTTATGCTTAAGAAATGTTCTCTACACATTGAGTTGCACAAACAATCAACAGTTATGGACCACAAAAGGTTAGATGTGACTTGTGAAACATGAATTCTGGCTATTATGTATTATACTTTGCTATCAAACAGAACCAAATAAGTTTTCAATGGACTAAAATCTTTTGCAATATGAATTAAATTAAAACCTTACACATGTCTTTGTGTTCCTTTAACCTTAATTGAACCTTTTACACAGAGGGTAAGGGCCCATTTTTATTCCAGTGAAACTATGAGGTAAAAATGAAAACAATGTATTTTATCAGCAAATACTTTATTTTGTGCATGGTAAACTGGCATCACTTTGAAGATGGAGCCAAAGTTTCTCAGTAGAACCTCAATGCATCACACTGGATTTTTATAATGTATTTAGCTACAATCCTTTTGTGCTTTTGCTTTGAGCCTGGGTTATTTTGTCCGTCTTTTACATAAATACACAAAACAATATTTCTTTAACTGATTTCTTCTTGTGCTTGAGTTATACATTATACGGTTGCACGCATATTTCTTGCAAAAAAATGTTCTTTAAAAACAAATTCTTACCAATCTTACCTGTTTCTTGCTGTAGTCTTTTAATCCCGACTCAAATCCTTCTTCAAGTCGTCTAAAAACAAGCTCCATATCATTGCTCCACCAGATCTGTGATCCGGTGAGAGCAATTTGAGCGGGGAATTCAAGAATCCACTGCTCTCTGGATCTGTCCTCATAAACAGACACGGCTTCAGACAGGTGAACCTTGATGCAGTTTCTCATAGATTCCTCAAGACGGGTGAGCCACTCTTCCACCTTATGTTTGGGATTTTTACCAAAGGTTTTTTTTTAATTTTTTTATTAGAAATCTGTGAGACATATTTTACACCCCATCATACTGAATTCGATCTTACCCGTCCGTTACAGAAGCAATCAGTTTGGAACTGAACATACTCTCTCTCTTTACTGTACATGCCCAAAGCATGTTTAGGATTGTGCAGCACGTCGCTTGTGTTAAACTCAAGATCTGACATGCTGTCAAACAGTTTTGGAAGATAAACAGTAACCTAGAATAAGAAATAGGTAATTACCCTTATTTGAAATAGTGAAAGTCAGTGACTACATGTAAAGGTTGATTAGGTATTCAGTGAAACAAAACTGATGTAAAACTGTGCATCACACTACCTCCCTTGGGCGACTCCTTTTGGAGAGGATGTCCAACAAGTCTGCAGATGAAATAAAGTAGAATCGGGGAAATGCAATTCTCTTGGTATCCAGATATTCAGCAAGAGCTTTTTCACATAGAGCCAGCCTGACAGAAAGCATCAACAGGGACAGTAAGCAGGAAACTTCCAAAAATAATGATAGTTTATAGCATGGGTGACCAGCTCCAGTCCTCAAGGCCTGTTGTCCTGCTAGTTTTAGATGTGTCTTATTACAGCTGATTCAAATGATCCAACCTCCTCATCATGTCAAAGTTCTGCAGAGGCCTGTAAATGAACCATTGTTTGATTCAGGTGGGTTGAGTCAGGGACAGAACTAAGTCATGTAGGATAACGGCCTTTGAGGACTGACTTTTGACACCACTGGTTTCGGAACATATACAAACACCTTTTTTGCAAGTCCTCTAACTTTTCAAACAGATGTTGCTTGTTGGTGGCCTCAATAAGATTTTTAGTTTTAGCACTGTCCAGCATTAACTCCTGAAAGAAAAAATAGGTTTAAGAGATTGAAATTTGCATGATTTGTGTAATCCTCACAATAACATTCATACCTGATATTCACCATCTATTTTTTGAAATTTTAAAGCATCGTCAGGAATTTGTTGGTGGATGTCATCGCAGCTTTTGAAGATGCTTTCAAGGTGGACCCATGTTCTTTGGACCTCCATCCAAATAGTTAGCACACAATCAGCAGCGGTGAGCTGATGCTGCAGTTCCAGTGCCCGGTCTAAGAAGTGAGCCACATGCTTGCTCTGAATGACATTCTGGAGCTGAATCTTCAGGAGGGCAACATAAAGGAATGTGTGAAACAAAGCTGAAGAACATGAAGTCTAAAAAAAACTCCATTGAACCATACAATACCATATAATACTATGCAATAAAGCACAACAAGATAATGGGACGATTCTAGTCTTTAATGTATGTTGTTAACATTCTATGTGATAGACCACACCAAACAGCCACCTCGGAGTGAGAACATACAGTATGTCAATATCAATGCTTTGAGCTTCTCGACAGCTTTATGCATGATCTGTCTGGTGTGTTCCTTGGTCTCCTTGGTATGTTCACTAATGTTCTCAAACAAACCTCTGATGCCTTCACAGAACTGCTGGACTTATACTAAGATTATTTTATGCAACTCCTTTTGTGACATCCGAGAACAATTTGTGGCAAATTATTTTTGCTTAGATGTAGCAGAACAAAGGAAGTTGCACTTTTCACTGTGCCCAAAAGTGGAAAAAAATCAAAGTTGTACAAATATGTTTGCAAGGGAATGTAAACTAAATCCAGAGTAAAAGCCCTGAACACCCAACTACCACACAAACTATGGCAAGAGAATGTCACTTATTGAGAACTTTACATACGTCAGTTTTGTTTAAGAACACATTCCACCTCATCAGCAGGGCAACCCAACCACTTCAACAAAGATTTAGCCACTAAAGTAGCAAGGCTTCTAATTCCTGGCTGTAACCCTCCCACACATCTGTTGTGAATGTTCAAAGATCACCAAGGAGCAACAATGCTCTGCATCCCCCAAGCAGCAATAAATCTCAGGATTCAATAGGCACCCCTTTGCTCTCAGCTGTGCAATCAGACATTGAAAATGGCACACCATTCTGCAGTCTTAGCTTAAGAACTTAACAATCTGTTCTTCTTACAGAGAGATAATCTTAACATAATTTCTTGTACTTAAATTAATCATTTATTCTTTCACTCTGTGCGACCACAAGTTAAAGTTTTTAAAAGGTTAAACAGCTACCTGATGATCGTCAAGTATTTCAATAAGGTCCTCATTAAATGTAAGTAGTGGTAGGGAGGTCTGGTAATGTTCCTCATATGAAAGCTCCATTGATCCCCATGCTTGGCTTATTTCTGTTATAATCTGAAAAACAACAGAGTGGTCATTATATTGATGATGTTGTTAAATTACAAAATGCTTAAGTCAGTTTTATTACCTGTTTTACATGCACTGTGAATTAAAATGGCATGTAGTAGATATGCACCAATAAGAGATCTGTGGCCAATTTCTGATCTACAGTTTTTGTAAAGATTTGACATAGAAATACCAATTGAAATTCGATTTATCTCTAAGGTCTATAATTAACAACTATTTTTAATTCATATTAGAAACAAAGCAGTCAAAACAAAGCTTAGATGTCTTAAAACATAGAGAGCATGATTTTAGTTACAGTTTTTAACTTGTTTAGTATCTTATACTAGCATACCTATCACAATTAGTGATACAAACTGTGTACACCAGTCTCTGTGAATATCTATAAGAGTATAGAGCCTTACTGTAACTGAGATGCAACCAACATGTCCAAACCAGAAATTTCCTAAACAGAGACTGAATACTCAAAAGGAAAAAAAAAACTGAGCAAACTTCCCGTTACTCTTTGCTTTCTGATAAAGTTGGCTCTGGGTCAATTAGCTACTCCACCAGTTCAATGAAGTGACAATGAGGTGGGTACACATTGACTCTCTGTGGCTCATAGCTCATTTTGGTGCCTGAAATAATTAGGTATTTCATGCCCAAATTGTCAAAATACAAGGTGGCAAAATGGTGAAAAGATCCAAATCCATCACAATCTTGCTTTTTCTTGAAACAGTCTGAATCAAAGGTCAATTTACCTCAATACATTTGTTTATAATTGCTTCTCATACCTGCTGTGCCTTCTCTGGCATGTTTTTAAACACCTTCCTGATACTGAAAATGACTCTTTGACTCTTTATTGTTCAGTAATTATGTCATTAGCAAAGGGTGTTTTTGTCACTACAACCTAGTAGTGCAGCTTAGGTTCGGGGTGTTCAGAAACTGTGAAAAGTTCAGATCTTTGAATTTATAACTAGTCAGTCACTGGTTAAGCAGAAATTGTCTGATTTCAGTCACCCGCAGATTTCTCAATTAGTGTATTTCTATTATACACCGATTTATGGCAAAAAACCTCTAAAAATATTTTAAATCTTTGGTAGTGTTAAGAATTTGTATTTTCATTTTGATATTTACTTAATGTAAATATCAAAATGTAGCAGTTTCAGGTATTCAATTTAAAATAAATGAGAAAAAAAAACAAAAAACCTTTTCGATAGCCAATTCTTTGACTGCCTTATCCACTATAATGCTGACTTCATCTTCAAATAAATGAAGCTGCAGAGCCAAAAGATTCTCCAAGGTGGTTGTGTCAGATACAGTGAAGTCAACCTGTTCAGAAAGAAATACATTGACTCAAAGTCCAAGGTTTCCATCACGTAAGGAACAAACGTAGCACAACTCCGGTAGCCTGTATTTACGGACCTTTGTTGTTCTAATCAGCTGCATCCAGTGGCGCTCTCTTATTGCCTGGCTCTGTAGTTGACTCACAACACGCAATGATGTCAACAATTTTTTTACATACAGGTCTAATCCCACATACACATCCCAAAAGTGTGCGTCTTTGTCAAGCTTCCGTATGTCCTACAGAAGCAGAAGGTGGATAAACATAATTAGTTATTATGGACATCTATTACAAATGGTAATGATGCATAACTGTAAAGCTGCAGGAGAGATAAGGTGGTGTGATATAGCACTGCTGGTAACCTTACCCTGGCAAAGCTCCTCAATTCTCCATCCATCTGCTCCACGTTTATCTGCCTCCATTTGGTCTTTGTCCAGTTTTCAACAGTGCTCTGTAAAGATAAAACACACACACACAAACACACCCCCACACACACACACACACACACATACACACACAAACACACGCACACACACACACACACACAGGGGTCAGCAGAATGAAGGTCTTTAATGGTGACAGTTAAAGGTTAGAGGTCATTCAGAGATTCAAAGACTGCCTCGTAAAGGGAAGACCAGTCAAGTCATGTAGATGCTAGAATATTCTGATGATGTAAAACATCTTTTTTTCTGCATTTCCAGGTTCTTTGGAAAAATGACATCTCAGAAAGTAGAATAACTTGCCTGCACATATATCACAATGTCCCACAGTTCTTTCAGGACAGTGATTTCCTGTCGACAGAGCTTGATGTCTCTGTAGTCGGGAATAGTTACGTCAAACAGATTTGTGGACTCTTGTAGCTCTGCTACTTCTCTCTCCATATCTCGGATGGCTTTTTCTGACTAAACAATACAGAAGGACAGTCATTCAAAATATCCTGTGTAATGAAACAACAATCTCTATCCCAAAGTGGCACTGCAGGTTAATACTTACTTTCTCCAGACTAGAATAGGGATTCAATGTATTGTAACTGAAGGGTGTGTTTGCTTTGAACCTCTCCCTGAATTTGGCTTGTTTTACCTGAAAATAAGTAATGATTTTCAAGAACAGCACTGTGGCATATTTTTTTTTCAAACATTTATTTTCACACTTCACTTATTTCATTTCTCTGAAGGCGAACTAATTTAAACCTGATGTTAAGAACCATGAGCAAAATACCACTATTTCATATTACTAAAACAGGGTTTTGAGAAAAAAAAAAAAAACAAGAATTGAAAGTTAATATAATGTACAGGATTTTTGGAATAACATGTGGATGCTATAAAATGATTTGTCACCTCAAAATCCATGCATTTTGTTCTCAAAACTATCACTTCAGCACTTTGCATGGGAGCAACTTCATTCTTCACTTTCAAGGCCAGTTTTTTTACTTCAGCCCATTTTTCTGGGAGTTCCTGTGAATTAGCAGACTGAATTTAAATTACATCATGTAGAACACTGATTTCTTCATTAAAATAAACAAATTAATTAAATTAAAAATAGATAAGAAAATAGGTGCTAACCTCCATTTGAGTGTAGAAAAGTTCAGGTATTGTCACACCAAAGCGTTCTAGGAGGACTATTGTGCCTCTAAGAGGTTCAAACATCATATCAATGGCACTTTGTCTGTCTCTGACAGCCAACAGGTGGGTCATAACATCAATAAAACCTTGGTGGTCTCCTTTGACAACAGGACTGTTCAACCCCTTGACAGCAACTTGGAGAAATGTCTGCAGCTCTTCAAGACTGTGTGGTAAAACATGCACACTTAAAACAACTGATGTTATGATTTGACTTGACTTGAAGTGAAGAAATATGGAGAAATCAATGTTACCTGTTCATCACATATGTCAAGAGATGCTCTTTAAAAAGCCAGCTCCACATTTTAATTGCGTTCAGAAGACTGACTTTGAAGAACCTGCAGTCCACTCGAAGCCACCCATCAAACACTCTAAAGTCTTCCAGTTGACACACTTCGGCATGCAGTTTCTCATAATAATCAATCTGTGAAATAAAAACGAACAACAAATAGCACACAGACCCATCGTATCGTGAAAAAAACATAAATGCTGGAATGTGTTTACCTGTTCTTTGAAGTTCTCGGTTGTAGGGGGGGATTCAGGGAGCACATCTGCTCTACAGCCCTCCAGCTCCTCTACTGAAATACCACGACCGTATCTGAGAAACTGTCTGAGGAACTCTGTTCTGTCATCCTGCCATAGGTGGGTGTAGCAATCAAAATGTTTCTGGTAATTTCCCATTTTCTGAAGAACACTCTCCACTTTAGCCATTATTTCCTGCCTCAGGTTTGATAAATCTGGAATGTCATCCATGATATCCTGTAAGGGTTATGAA
>NW_006800192.1:656998-665095 GCF_000485575.1 Poecilia formosa | reverse complement strand
ATTATATATATATTCAGAAGCAAGTACTAGAACTATAGCAGATTACAGCTTTATTGTATTTTAGAAAATTTACTAATTTCTCTGAAAAAGAAGGTTAATCCTTAAGAATATATCATTTGTAAACATATTTACAATTAACAAAAAATATTTCTCTATATGGAAAATCTTTATAGTCTTATACAGCCTTCACACTAATTTATTTCAAGTTGACAATGTGATCTGTCACACAATTTTGCACAAACAATTTTTGCCATATTGAATTCTGAGTTTTATCTACAGTGCTATTTTATATCAAGCATCACTTGCATTAATGCTAAATTCATTTTGGCCTCTTAGGGGTAAATCTGAACCATTCTTTAGGGATGAATGATTATTACAACTTCAGTTAATTTCAAATACAAGAAGTATGAATTCATCGTAAAACAAGGTTCAAAACTATATAACATTGGTCTTGAGAAATAAACATCGTTTTTTTTATTTTGTTCCACAAATTTCCAAAAATCCTTCAAGGTGATCATTGTTAGTCTGTTTTATCCACCCCAAAATCAGCTAAAACATGTTTGGGATCATTGTCCTGCTATGGAACACAGAGTTGGGTTCAAGTTTCAACCATTTTGTTATTTATTTGTAGTGAAATACCTTAAAAAATCCTCCATTTACAATACAACAGCCGGTTTTTCATTGCATACTGGTGTTGCAATGAAAAACACCAGTATTGAGTTTGAGTTACTTTTGATCCACCTAATATTCTTTCAGTTTGAATACAATTTACAACAAATATTTAAACCTTGAGCAGAGTACCTGATAGGTCTCCATGCTAAGATGACCAGCAACCCTCTGGATATACATCGAAGACTTGAATACGTCTCCAATCAGTCCTTCCACCAGTTCATAGAGACCGTCTCCTGCGTCTCGGTCAACTGAAGGATTAAAACCTAAAACTGAACCATTCAGTAATAACTGGGCTTCAAACAGAGGAGGTTGAGACGGCCAAATTTCCATATTGTCCACAAAGAACTGAAGAGAGTGGTTGATGTAGTTGAAGAGCCCTTCGACTACCAACTCGTCCATATATTCCAGGTACAACCGCCATCCTTCTGAAGCAGGATCAGCATGAAAAAGGACCATATTCTCCTTGCGAAATGTAAGACAAATAGAATTTTAGCAAGACATTCTATTTTTGACTCAAAGTAAAATGATGAACAGAAGATACACATTAGTTTAAATGTGCTTTAATTAAAGACGACTCCACAACTTGCTTTTTGTGGAACCTTGTTAATGCTTGGCTATACTTCACTTGCAGTATAGAAAACTGAAACCCCACACACCTGTATCAGCTGATGAATGAATTCCCCATCCCTCTTCATGGAGTTGTACTTCCTGCTTACAGAGTCCAGTTTGCTCTCCAGTTGGATAAGGGAGCCTTTCTTGTTGTCCTTTCTGCAGAACATGGCCTTCTTGCTCCAATCCTTTATCACTGATTGAATTGTATCAAAATTTTCCTTGGCTCTGCTGACTCGATATGCAAGGTCTTGGACCAGGTGCTTTGTGCTTTGAATGAACCTCCAGCAATCCTGATCCTGCCATGTCAAGCTGGTCTCTGCTTTTGCTAGTTGCAAGTCTATGGAGACGAGCTCAGCTCTGACGAGAGGAAGTTCCACCTCCAACACGGTCGTCTTTAGTTTGTTGTAACATTGTACCACCAGCTGTAAACTGTTGAGATACTTAAACACAACAGAAAAGACGTGCAGCTGTTAGGGTGTACAGAGCACCTTGCAAAAATACAAATGTTTTTAACCTTTTACAAACATTCGTATTGCTGTTGTAGAAAATGATTATAAAGAGAAGGGCAAAGAAAACAGTTTTCTATTTTTTTTAGGGATAAAAAAATAAAAATAAAAAATAAAAAAAAATGGGACATGCATTTGAATAATAATTCTACTTGGTTACAAATGTTCTTTAAAAATGTTTGCGGTTTTCACTGACCAGGTGAAAACCTTATGTGCTTGCATCAAAAGAAATTGCACAAAGTTGGACTCTATTAAATTAAAGAGACAATTTGTTGCTCTGGACTTTGTGTGTAGTTATTAATGTATGCACGCTAAAAACAAATCTTTATTTGTAAAGCCTTTTAAAAACCATATATCACTGCAGTTGACCTTACAGTTCTATATGAGTCGATCAATCACATCTAAATAATCTAAATAAACTACATTGACGTTTATGGCCTTATTGTGTCAAAACATAGAAAGGTTTGAAACATGAAAGTGAGTGTGAGTACTTTGTGCAAAACAGTAAACATCTAATAAGTATGACAAATTGCTTGTTATTTAACTCAATAAAGCAGGCAATGTGTAAGGAAGTGGAATGCGTGTTTCATCTCACCTTTGTGAAAATGTCACGCTTGTCGAAAATGGTTATTGCAGCCGTAGGAATGGTTTTCTCACCGAGTGTGTGGATGTACTTGACATCTTTCAAGATTTCAGCAAGCTGAGGAGAGATAATTACAAAAAAAAATACACAAGATAATGATTTTTTTAAATAAAATATTAAGATACAATGTCTATGTGAGATTAGCACCTCAAGAAAATATTTACAATGAAATGTGCTCCTAAAAATATTGAATTGATTTTAAACAGTTTAAGGGGACCATCAGTTCATGATATTTTAAGAAACAGGCATTTTATTGTCTCCTATCAAGTCTTACAGGGACCTTATGCCATTTACCTTTGGATTGAAGTTGACCGAGATCAATCCAGATGTGGGATTTCTTGAAATCAGAGTCTGGTTGAGGTTGATCAGGCAAGTCTGTTCCAAGCCATTACACCAGTCTCTGTAAATGTCCTCTTCATACTGGTCCAAGAGACTCACCATGTCCCTATGAGTGCTGTACACATTCACCATCTCTACATGTTGTGAAGACCTAGAATGATTATATTAAAAAAAACAATGTCTTGTCTATTTCAACAACCACATAAAGGTTTATTGTCATATTTTTACTGACATATTGAACAGTAATCTGAATTGTTCCCATGGTGTTTCAATGCGTTCTTTGAGCATTTTTGCCCACTTTAAAGCTCCAGATGTGTGTGCCATATTCTTCATCACACCACTGTCCACCTGTAAAAAAAAAAAAAAAAAAGGAGAAAGAAAAGCTAAACAAACAGTTTTATGTCATATTTAATTTAGAATCCTAATGAATTTTTTGAGGGGGAGAAACAATTACCAGATTGAGCTGAGATTTAATCATAAATTTACAATTCTCCAGCTCTTCTTTGAAATGCTGCTGAAGTAGAATAAAGGATGGACGAAACAACTGTCGGATTTGACTTCTTTCCAGAAAGGGCGCAACAATTGTTAGCATCTAAAAAGAAATGCCATTGTCTTGTTTAACTATTTTTATTAAATAGCCACTTAATAATCATGTGTTTAAGCAATAAGCAAAAACATACTTTTAAAGCTGATTCCAGTCCGGCGCAATCCTTGAAAGCCAAACAAAGCAAGTTGGCAAAGCGAAGTTCAAAGTCTGCAATTCGTCTTTTGAAAGTGTTATAATCATCTTCAAAAACCTTACGCCAATAAATAGAACAAAAGGTCAATGAGAAA
Organism: Poecilia formosa; assembly: GCF_000485575.1. Lineage (NCBI taxonomy): Eukaryota > Metazoa > Chordata > Actinopteri > Cyprinodontiformes > Poeciliidae > Poecilia > Poecilia formosa. The sequence goes on along the minus strand of NW_006800192.1, from coordinate 661,489 downwards.
GAAAACAGAATAAATGTATGAACTGCAACAGTTTTCATGCATTGATCTTATTTTTGGACTGTTTGGATTTACTTAAATCAATTCCAGCAAAAACAAATACATTTTTTTGTTTGTTTTGTTTTTACCTGAGAGGTGAGGTCAAGTGGATTGTATTTACTGTACTTTAACACCTGGCAGTGGTTGTGGAACTCAATGTATATCTTGGCTACTTGCTCACTGTAGAACCTTCCTCGAATGCCACCGAGCTCTAGCTTCTCCATCATTTGGAATCCCAAAATAGTTTCAAACAAGTTCTACAAAGAAACAGTTTGAAAAGTAGAAAAATCACAGCAAAATATGAAGACTGAAAGCAAAACTTAAAAACAAAAGGCAAAAAAAAAAGACATCCTCTTACCTCCAGCTGAAGCATGCGATTCATAAATTGGTTGTAACGTGAAAAAGCCATGGCAGATGGGAAATCCCAAGGCGGATGTCTCTTTTGAATGGCTAGCTTCTCCTTCTGGGCCTGGTAACTCTCTCTGACACATTGGAGAGCTTTCACTGCCTTCTTTATCATTAGCAGACTTTCCTCTGTATCCTCTCTGTGTAGCAGATCGTCAGGTAGGTATGCAGAAGCCTGTAATGAGAAAGTTTACATATATTTACATTAAAACCAGCAGCAAAAATTCCATGGTTGGAGTTTTTCAGAAGATTGATACCTGCTCAATGAACAGATTGCAGAGTTCCTGTAGTAACACTACGATGCGAGCCGGTCTCTGATAATACTGACAGTTGGTCCAGATGAGGAATAGTGTATGAAAAACTGCAGGGGTGCATTTCTCCATATCAACAAATCCATTATTTTTCAGCTGAGACAACTGTGCATCTAGTGGCTGTAGATACAAGTCAATGTCCTGGGCTTCTTTAAGGGCTTTTCGTTTTGATTTTGGAGAAGAATAAACAATAATTTTTAACAAAAACAAGAATGAATGTAACATGTTTTTGTGATCAAACCACAATGGCCTTAAAAACATACCAGATACAACTTACCATTAGACACATTTCCTATTAGAGTGTTGATAGCTGGATGGTAGCTGCTGTCCATCACCTCCAAAACTGTTGCCATAATTTCAACACTGGGACTCTGTAGCTGTTAGTAGAAGTTCCACAAACTTAAATAGGAGCTGCATGAAATTGTATTTTAGCCAATAGTAGGGCACATAATCATACCTGATGATGAATACCCTCAAGATTGCTCTTTCTGGAAGCCCAAAACCTGATTTCTACACCAGGCTCTGGGTTGCAGCCTGTCTGTAGGAGGTCTGATGAGTCCTGCTTTAAGATTTTCTGAATCAAACTGCTCCAGATGATAACCTGGGTCTCAATGGTATGAGCCAAAGTCCTGTCGTAGTTTTCATACCTTTGAGTGGAAAATAAAGATTACTTGAGACAAGGACTACACTAAAGACCCAGTATCTTATTAGTGCGTCCTTACATTTTAAATGTGTTGTAGGATTTTTCCATCCAGCTCATTGTCGTTGGAATAGGGAGGACGGTTTTTCCTAAAACCTGCCCTTGTACAACGGATGTCATGCTGCACATCCTCTCTACATGTCGACTGACGTCTTCAGAAATCAAAGTTGGCCACATGGGGTGATTTTTGCCATTGGTCAGTAGTGGACCACATACCTTGCATAAAATCACAGAGTCCAGAAAAAATGTTAGAAACTCTAAAACTCCAAATGTGTAAATCTAAAAGAGACATAAGCTACTGGACCTTGTGGATGAATGCAAATTGATTACATGCTTCTCAGATTCTTATTTGTAAATAACAATAAAACCATCCATTCATCTTCTTCTCAGTTCTGGACTACTTTGTACTGATCTATACAATTTTAATAGTTTAAGGGCTGCACAGTGGAAAAATGTTTAAAAGCACATGAGGTTTGAATACTTTTCCTAGGCAATGTTTAAACAACTCAAAATAAGAATCAGCTTTATTTGCAGAGTTTGTGAACAACTGACAAGCCACACATTCTTTTGGTTATTGTATCACAAACACAGCAATCACCTGTTGTATAGCACCTGATAGCTGCAGCAGAGGCGATGAAGACAGGAGACCAAAATTCAGAAGCCTCCTGTAGTTCTCGGTGTCAATAGCAGCAGGTCTCTTCTTGAGAATGTAGATTTGTCTGCTTTGAGCAGCAACAGGTTGGACCTGCATATGAAATAAAAGTGAGACTTTGAGGAAAACGCTGTCATAGAAGTTGTTTTTATTTTTTTAAACAAGCTATCAAGATTGTAGGTCAGCCTTACCTCATTTGAAGCAAGCACACAGCGTTTGCTGGTTGATGAGAAATATAGGATTGTCTGTTTCTGGAAGAAGTCCTGGAGCAGTGCTTGAAACTCTCCGTCTGCAGCACTCTGCTCCCATGCTTTTCTCTGCAGCTGCAATAGAAAACACACTTTCTCCCCAACGAACTTGACTCTGACGTCTTCAAGAAAAGATGGCACAATTAGACTTTCTTCGTCTGACATGTCGTGTCCTCGACCATAACAAGGTGAATTCTTGCTAGCCCCACACCTCCTGACAATATATCTAAAAAAACCAACGCGTTTGCGGCAGTTTCGGGACAAGCTGTCAGTAATTTAAGCGACTCGGTGTCCGAAGGAAAACTCCAAGTTGCTACCATTACGTAGAAAAAAATGGCACGAGCTCTTCCGTGGGTTTAGCATTGTGTTGCCTAGCAACGCCCACTATCTGCAATCACAGCCAGCTATTCGGCTGAATAGATAGAAACAGTAAACAGCCACCTGCCCGTAGTAACATTTTAAATCAATTCGTCATTTATTTCCAAATAATAAATCAGTTTATAGTAAAAGACTGAACTGAATCTATATATCAAAGGAGCATTGCTATATTTTCCAAGCAAAAAGTCCCATTTTAAAGCACCGTCAAGTAATGTTAGCTTTAACAACTTCTTAGACACAAGTGACAAAAACAATAGGCATTTAATACTGTGAAGTTGGTTCTTCACAAAAGATACCAGAAAACATGCAAGTATACAACAATTCAGGACAAAATCATATTTTATCCGCAACAAATGTTCATGGACAGTTTGCCTTAAAAGCTAATATTAACACTATCAACTTAGGTCATTATTTACAAGATGTTTGACTAAAGCTTTTTGAGAAAAAGCTATAAGCATATAACTTTTTTATACTTTTCCTTTAAAAACACAAGTTAGAAAATTGTGCAGTACATTTGTCATCAGAACCTCTGAAACAATACTATGTATAAACACCATTCAATGAAATTACAATTATGTCTTATATTTTAGAGAATGACATTTTTGCCTATTGTAAAATAGCCCAACGCAGTCATATTTAAACCTTGTTTTTGTAGCTTTTGCTGAATTTCCTCTACAGTCTCAAGTTACTTGTACCTCTAACAGGTTTTCTGCAGGTCACCTGCATAATAATCAAAGGACAAAATAAAAAACAGGGACATTCTCAAAATATATAAATAAGATATGCATGTTGTGGGAAAACATTCAGGAAGATAAGAAATAAGGAAAGCTTGAATTGATCACCACAAACATAAACCAATACAATGTGACCTCAGAATTACACACACATTTTGTGGTGTGAAAAGTGTTTGATTAATTTCCATTTACCTTTTTTTCTTGCGTGTAAATTACAGTGTTTCAGAACATCAAATCAATTTAAAGATAAATCAAAGACAACATGAGTAAACACAAAATGCAGTTTTTAAATGGTGTTTCTTATGAAGGGAAGAAAAAATCCAAACCTACTTAGTCTTGTGTGGAAAAGTGATCATAACAACATAGTCAAGCTTCTTATTCAAATTGGTAAAAAGTCTTCTAAAAGGTAGGTCAGTGGCATGTGGAGGCAGGTGGACTTAACTAGACTTTGTTTAGCAAATAAAATATGTGCTTAGGGTATATGCCTTGTGCTGGCTCTGTAAATTCAAACTGTATAAATCTAGGATATTCAGTAAAAAAAATTCAGTATTATTCTGCTTTCAAATGCATACCCTATTTTGAAGTGTTCTGTTGCATTTGAGAGAGAGAATGCACTTGATTTACAGGTTGACAGTTCGACCTTACAGTTGCCTCCATAAATAGATAAAAAAAAGAGGAGTGGTATATTAAACAATCCAGTTGACATATTTAGCAATTGAAGCAAAACAAATGTAGTTTTGAAAAAACATTAAGCACAAACACCAACTTAAAAATCTAGCACATCCTTATCCTTTATTGGTTTCATTCTGTTTGGTGAAAAACTAGCTTGTACATATAGGACAAAGGGGGTTTATCTGAGTTTTTAAGGTTGTCATTTTTCAGTGTGGGTTGACTACCTGCAGAGGGTGCCACTTTCTCTTTTCACAGATTTTAGGAGACATGAACAAATAGCATGAAAGCACAGCAATTTGTCACTTGTGTTTTTTTAGGTAGATTTTATGTAGATAGATAGATAGATAGATAGATA
>NW_006800192.1:590844-656774 GCF_000485575.1 Poecilia formosa | reverse complement strand
GATTTTAGGAGACATGAACAAATAGCATGAAAGCACAGCAATTTGTCACTTGTGTTTTTTTAGGTAGATTTTATGTAGATAGATAGATAGATAGATGTTATATGAAGAAAGTTGGCTGGTGATTGAGAGTGCTACATGCATCTATTGTTTGGTGAACTCTCGTCTATAAAATAATTGATCTCATTGACTAAATAATAGCATCTTGTCACTTGTATTCCACCTGTGTTCTCCGTGTGTTGGTGGCAAATAATAGTTTACAAGTGGTGAATTGACGCCCATGCAGCAGCATAATGAATGCTAAAACCCACAGTACTGCGTTTTCAAAACTGAGAGTGGGATCTCTGCTGGCAGATCTTGCCAAATCCTCAGAGATAGCGTTAAAGCTCCTACAGGGTGTTATGTAAGCCCTGGAATTAACAAATTTGTTAGCCCACATACCCGAGGGCATCTGGTGACAGATACGGTGTCCTGAGGGAGTCCTGAGGGAGCAACAGTGGAACAGACGGCCATTTATCTTGAAGGGCTTGTTTTTAAGAGTTCCTCTGAGAAACAAAGGCTTTAAGGGCACTCGTTACCTAACAACTGGTAGGTATTACACCACATGGCATTCATTAGTGTTAGATTCATTCTTATATTAAGATTTTCAGTGAATTAAATTAATACAATTATTTTTCAACTACAGTAAATAAGTTGGAAAAACTCCTATATGTGACAACAAAACAAACAAAAAAAAGAAACACAATAAATGATAGGATTTGGTTGAGGCCAGTTAGGAAGCAGATCACTTGGGATGGCCTGGCCACTTGTGTTTAAGGGTTAGTTCATCCCATTTAATCAGCATCCTGAGAGACTGGCACTGCCCCCATGCCATAAAGCCCAGCGCTACTCTGGGTTCCTCAAAATGGAGGGAAGTCCCAGCAAACAATGTTACTGTCAATCAGCCTTAACCTGAGGTGGGTCCTTTATTCCCTATATAGTATACTTGTGTAATCATTCACTCCATAAATGCAAATTACTCTTGTTGTGACAAACACTGGGTAAGGATGTAAAAAGCAGTGTTTTTCTCTTTCTCTCTCTCTTTTTTTTTTTTTTTTTTTTTTGCAAAGCAAGTAGTGAATATGATACAGTACCCAGATGTACCCAGAAATTGGGCTACAACTACTCTTGTTAAGTCACCACTGAACCTGAAACTACATGAGAAGTCTCTTATCTTGGTTGAGGAGAAAAGAGGTGGAATGTTGCTGAGTGATTCAATTATTATTTTTTGTTTTTTTGATTCAGATGTAAGAAAATGTTATTCTTCATTTGAAATCAAGGTCTCTGAGTCTGGAGGATGGGTAGAGAAAGGCAGGATCCAAGTTGTTTGAGGTTCAGTGGGAAGTTTCCACAATCACTGAAGATTTAGGAAGCCATGACATCTGCTGGTGTAAATCCAAAAGTACCAAAAATTGGTTTATTTAAACATGTGTTTGATTGGCAGGAAATATCCCCCTAAAAAGACTGTGGAGCATTGTGAAGAGGGAGATGATACACCAACAACAATGCAGATGAGCTGAAAGCTGCTATTAAAGCAGCCTGGACTTTCTTAGCACCTCAGCAGAGGATCCCAACCAAGTACTGAGTGCACACATTATACAGTACATGGTTCTGCTTCTGTTTAGGTGGACATTTCTGCTTCAAAAATCCACCTTTCCATCGACTTTGTCCAAAAGTACAAAAATTAAAAGGAGTAAACACTTGCAACATTTCACTCAGGCTGGAAGAATCCACGTCATAAAATCCATGTCAAACTCTTTTCATTTGAATTTGTGTGATGAATTAATTCCATGATGTTATTCTGATGAACAAAAAACATGAAGATGTGCATGACATGAAAATGACACCACAAATCTCACTTTAGTTGCAAAAACAAATTCCACTTGTCCCTGTAGGGAGAAAAAAAAAACTCCTCTTGGTCTAGTCGTCTATGCTCTGTGCTGTTGAAAACACATTTTTCTAAAAACCCCTAACAAGATAATGAAGACACAAGAGATCGCTTCCTGCAATTTGCAGTAGCTCTTCCGCTTCGCTTAGACCATAATTTGTACCTGTTTGGATGGTGCAAGGAGTCAGTGGTTTGGGGTTTGTAACAGGGAATGTCCCAAGGGGCTCTGTCAGTCCAGCACGATTATAAATGACAAAGCAAAGTGAGCCTCCTTGGCTGGGGCTTCCTCTGGGGTTTGAGCGGCATTTGCAAAGCGCGTGCCCTTTTTGATTTCCTAATCCCTGCACGGTAGGAGGAATGTTGGCTCTGTCCGTGAGGTATTCTGCTCACAAGTCGTGATTTATGCTCAATGGTAAGAGGAGCCCAGGTGTGGGGGAGCATCTGTAAAAACTTTTAATATGCACACCGCGTGTTCTCCAGCAGGGGCCTAGATCCCCCAGTAAGTAGTGTTGGTGGTGGCGGCTGGGGGTAAACCAGTCAATAAATGATTAAAATACACCTGAGGCCTTACAGTCAGATGGGTATTTTACAGACATGCGAGAAATTCCTCTGCAGAAGAAGTAAACAAGCAGTTCATTTTTATTTTTGCAATGAAATTCTTGATGAGATAGATGTAAATCTTTGGATATTTATGATAAAATGTCCTAACTGCACATCATGCACATTGTTTTTTTTATTATTGAATTGTTGACTGATCAATTGCACAGTTTAATTTGAGGAGGTCTGCATTTCCTTGCACCATAATAAAAGTCTCAGCATAAGGACAAGAGTGTAAAGGAAATATAGTTCAAAGAGAGATGCGGTTTTATTTCTTTTTGTAATCATCAATTTATTTAATTTCAATTAAATTTTAGGAAATCCTTTTTGGGGAAAAATGATTGGAACTCAATAATTCACTTCATTATAAATGTTATATAAGTGTCATACAGCCAAATTGTCTGGCTGGCAAGCTAATGGTCTAATGGTTGTGTGAATTCCTATTTCGGCTACACTTGTCCGACATATAAGTTAGCAATATAAACTTACAATTACTGCCAGTCTCCACACACACCAGGCTGCAGAAGTTCTCTGACAATGACTATAATCTTCCATTTCCCCCAATAGGGTCATAACACTGAAGAGGGAAACAGATGTAGCTCATCATTAAAAGTGATGACACTAATTATGCCATAACTTCCAATCAAAATGGAAAAAAAAAATCCATTCAAAGATTTATTTGGATTCCTTCCTGCCAGTGAGGCAGATTTTGTCATGACATGACACAGACAACTTCATGTGCGCTAACAACCCTGCTGCCTTTCTAATAACAGTGATCCGTGTTAATCACCCACCCTTCCCTTTCCGCTTTTCATATTTCTCCTGAGGGCTTTACTGTATGACTGCACAGACTTAACCTGAATGTGTCCGCCGCCTCATCTTCTAATGGCTGCTTTGGACTCCACCCCTTTACTTTTACTCTGAGGCTTGTTACCTTTAAGTTGTCTAAATGGTTCCTGGAAGTGGATTCACCTTTCAGCTTGAAACTTTACCACAAATCCCCAAGGATGAATGTTTTTGTTTCCCAGCATTTTATTTAAATAAATGCACTTTATTAACAAAAACTACAAACTATAGTATGAAATGTATTTCTCTCAGACTCCAGAGCTATGGAAAGCAAAAACACAAATTATTTTTTGTGCAAAATCACACAAATGAGAAACATGTGAATCCGTTCTAAGAGTTTAAAATGCATGTCAATTCCACAAACGAGCATCCAAGACTCCATTTGTCTTTGCTGACCTTTGCCCAACCGTGAAAGAAAGGTTTTAAATACTTCTTTAAATTTTCATTCTTGCTCATTCCCAATATTGTCACCAAGCAAAATTATAGAAATTCAGAAGTATTGACCTATTAAGAGATTTTCATTTCCTCTAGCACTGATTTACTTGTAAAATATGTAGAGATTTAAAAATTGAAATGCATTTGTGCTTTTAAAAGTGTTTTGAGTATAATATGTACCAATGACATATAATTCTTATCGATCAACCAAGAAGTTGGTTTTACAGGAGTCAATTTGTACTCATGTAAAACAGGTTTTGTCAAGTTATTTGTATTCCTAGAATTATTAAATAATAATTTGCTCAATTGAAGACAAATAATTTTGACCAAATAAAATTCAACAACACTTTTTGTTCAATTCAGATGATTTTTGTCCTAAATATATAATATATTTGTGTTGATTTTTAATAAATTTAATTGTAGATATGCATTAGAATTCCAAGAAAGTTCAAGAAAAGTGCTTCTAATTGCCTTAATGTAATCTGAAATCCTACATTTGTGATAATTGTCAAGACGTAATTCTTAAGAAATTGCTAAAACCTTTTATTTTCTTTAAGTTGGTTAAGCGGCTCTAGTTCCCTAAACCATAAAATAATTTTCTTTCTGACTTTATGCCTTAAAATATACCTTCTCAGGGTTGCGTTGCAGATTCATTTAGTCCTTACTGTGCCATCCCCCTGTTCCCTCACGCTCTTTCCTCCTCCTTCTTCTTTCCCATGTCCATTAGACCTTGCAGACTAATCGAGCAGCACCAATTGCTCCCGTGGTGAGATCATTAAGTAAATTATTTTAAGATCAAACGGTCAGCAGCCACAATGAAGTCTTGTGTAATGGTAAAAGCCTCAGAAGCTTCCACCCACCCCTCTCTCAAATTAAAGCCCAGTGGGGAGAGCTCTGTACCTCTCAGGTGGATGCCCCCAACCATTAGGCCTTTTAGCTGCAGGCTAAGGTAGGACCCACTAATTGGTCCTTTGAACAAAACTAACCCACTGACAGGATTCGACTTGCATGCAGCTTAACAGTACAAAATTGTTCCTGGCCGAAGACAGCAGCCTTAGTCCGCTGTAATGGTTGACATATAGAGAGACAACAAGACAACAGCATATAGGTAATAATAATATTTAATCTAGTATACAAGGGTAGAAATATATATTTTTACAGTTTGGCTTTTTTATTTGCCATACGTTTGAGAGAGGGGTGGGTGGAGAGATAGTTGTGAAAAAAAAAAAAAAGAATCATGGTTTTACTTGCGGTGGTTCCGGTTCTCTGCCAGTTTAAAAAAAATGAATGGACAGATATGTAAACCATAACAAGTCTTTCAGCAAACATTTATTTTAGATCCTCCTGCTTCGTAGATTCTGAAATATTTTAGTCAAAGTTAAACAAAAGGCAGCTAAGAAACTGAGTATCCCAGCTAAGTATTAAAAAGTTAGGGCTAAAGGTTGAACATCCACTAAAGAAATAAAGAATGTTCTCATGTAAAAACAGATTGCTTTTTCAGTAGCGTCTGATTTGTCAAATAGCTGATGCTCTTGTACGAGCAAAGTACATAGTAAGAATGAAGTTGCTGTGATGTTATTTTGTTGTGAAACAAGTTCAAATTAAAGTTTTTCAAATACTAATATAAAAAATGTATATGATCAAAATCAAATATGACATTACTTTCTTAAATTAAAATTAGTGGCTGTTCATACAAATACATTTGTTGCCTGGGGCACGGCCCAACCCCATCCAAAATTTACAACCGCTAACTAACCAGATGAAAATCATTCTGTAAAAATAAACTTTAAAAAACAAACAAAATAGCAAAAATATGAAACAGTTTTTAGGTAACTTATAGGAAACATTAAGAACTAAGTAATAAATCTTATGTTAATTATTATATACTGTTTATATGGATGATTCATGCTTTTCTCAATCTTCAGATGCATTCAACAGATCAAGATATTATTGAAAAGTCAATTTATTTCAGTAACACTATCATGAAGTGAAACACATTAGAAATTAGAGATTAATTAGACAAAAACTACTGTTTAAACACCTTTATTTCTTTTAATCACAATGTTTTTCTGCAGCTAATAGAAGCACAACAATTAAAATTAGAATACTATAAAAAAACAGGAGTGTGAGATTAAGGAAAAGCATGTTTAATACCTAGTTAATATTTTTTTTTCTTTTTATTTTCAAACGACTTTTGGGGATGTATCTTCCAATTTATTTAATTATAAGTGGGTTAAGTACAAAGAAATTCTTTAAACTGTTATTTATTTTCCTCCCCACAAATAGAATTGTTTTATATTTGTCTAAAAAAAAAAAAAAAAACTACTGATCTTAAGAAGAAAATTAGCTGTATTTTCTGGCAGTGCTTACACTGTGCACTCCACAGGGGGAGCGCCCTGCCTCAGTTTCTTAACATGCAAATGCCGCTAACACCCCACCCAATGTGCCGTGCTGCCCAAGGCAAAAAGCCATATCTCCCATATCAAAAACAGCTACTTATTATAATGTTATCACAGTATTATTGTTCAAGTGTAATCTGAAAGCCTTGTCTGACTTCATGTTTGATTACATGGGTGTTAAAAAAAAAAGACATCTGATCAGGAAACAAAGGAAGAAGTTAAAACCATTAGATACTTGAAAACTATGTGGGTGAAAAAAAGGGTCATTTAAATTGATGTGTATGTGATATACAGGCTGCAGAAAAAACCCCATTAGAGAGCGATTATTCACAAAGTGTTATCTCTGGATAAAACCTCTGACAGTTTTGCTCTTAGAAGGTCAAAGTTTTAGTTCTCTTAACGTAATTAGGAGCATGTACAGTATGTTCATGAAAAGATCACTTAATGTATACATGACACTGAAGTGCATCTGCTCACGTTGGTCTTCTCAAGTGTCTTTGTTTGCTATAAGGTCATTTCACACAAAAGGTTATGAAGCTGTGGACGGGGTTAAAGGCTTAATACTCAATAAAACATTAACTCAGCAAGACTGAATAGTTTCCTTTTTTTTCTCCCCCTCCCCACAGATAAAGAAGTGTTGAAAGTACAGTAACCGATGGTGTAGGAGATGGAAGCCAATGCAGCAAAGTGACTGTGAGAGTGATTTATCCACCTTTGACATGAAGCGTCACTATCATCAATCACAGGGTTTTAATTAGTGATGGCTCCCTTTTGTGGCTGAGAAATGTGCATGTAATTCAATTTGGGACCTACTGCTGGTTTGAAAACCCCACACTGAGATTCACTTTAAGTTTATACACTATTAGAGTGCTTCCTATTGACAGGCCACTCAATTCTTTGCATGACAAGAATGAGCAGCGGTGCAATTAGGAACATCCTGCTTCTATCTTGATTTAACTTATAAGATAAACCTAAAATTTTCTATATGAATGAATGTAATTTCAAACTTCATTCGGAGAAGAAATGTAAAACTTATTTCTTCTCAGAATGAAGAAATTTTTAAAAGTCGTATTTTATTTGTAGGTTTAGGATGCAGAATGGTATACGTGCATGCACAACATATATTTAAAGAGTGATGCTTTCACAGAAGGCGATCTCATTTTTAGTTCATATCCACAATAAGCCTTCCATCCATCATTTAAATATGTTTTTCCTCTGATTTACACTTCAGTAGGGATCTTAGCAGATAACAACTGATGCAAATAAATCAAAACAATAAGAGCTTTGAGAGTCAAGGATGCCCATAGGGATGCTAAAATATCGACAGCAGTTATTTGGTCATCAGAAAACACTTGAAAGTATTTTATCTGCCACATGCTAATGTGTGTCAGTGTAATCATATTTATTTCACAGCAGTCATCCACTTCATTGTCAAATAAAAGACTTCTTTAACATCTGAAGTATTGCTTTGTGTTGTGAAGTTGATCTCCACAATGCCACACCAAAGAGAAGAAAAAAATAGAAACTCTAACTTTCCTTGTTTTCAACTGATTAAATGTTACACCATGACAGTGAAGTGAAAACAAATGGATAGAACAAAGAAAAGACAAACACAATAAGTAATTGAGTTGAGTTAGTAATTTTGATAAAAGACTACATTTTTATTAAATGACCATCTTAATTGTTTATATTTAATATAAGTATCATCTTTTCAAGTTTCCATTCTATGGTGAAGGTTTTATTTTGTTAGGGTTCTACATATATAATTTACAAAACTCTTAGTATGAAATTAAAATACTTGAATATACTCACATGACAAACAGCTACATTTCTAAACTTCTACACATAGTATGGCCAAGTGGTCAAAACAGGATTGACTGAATTGCTTGGACAAAAGGGCAGAAACCCCGCTGAGGGAGGGCTTCAAGCTTCCCAAGTAACCAGCATATTGAGCTGAGTGAATCATGACCATCATCCATGTAGACTGAGTGTAACTGCTATAATTTTATTTGATTTTGAAACTCCGAGACACATATACAATTAAATGACATTGTTGTCAAACAAATTTGTTAAATAATTCGGACTGAAACATTTTTTAGGAAGAGGTGTATTCAGACTCTAGTATTCAGAATTGTTGCTCATTTGGAGTGCCTTTATTGCTTTTCTTTTTATTTCTTTTATGTATTGGGTAAAAAAAAAAAAAAAAGAAGGTACCTCAACATGCAAAATACAATCAGATCATTTACTTTTATTATCAGGTCAATCATTTGTAATATCAGCCTTGCGGTGTTGCTGATCCCACAACCTGATTGTGTCTGTCCATGTTGAAATTTTCAGATTTAATGTTGTTTTTGTTCGTGGGAAGAATCAGCTCCTTTACCAATCAGTTTCTTTGATTCCTGTTTTCTGTTTAACTTTTAAAGGTGTTGATTGCATTCTGCTTTTCCATCCCCCCCTGTGTGGATTGCCTCTAACAGGTACCAAATCAGTGTCCCAATTCAACGTGAGCTCATGCACCTCACAATCAAGCTGTCATTTAGTCTACGGAAATCTGGCCACGCCATTAACTGATGTGCAGAGAGGACAACATTCCAGAGTGCTTTCTGTGATTTTTTTTTTTTTGAGTGTGTGCGTGTGTGTGAGGAAAACACTGGGATTTCACCCCCTTTTGCTGATTGACCCCAATCAGTCAGAAAATGCCAGAATCACTATTTTCCAAAGCGTGGGTAACCTGATGAATGATTAGGTTGGAAGACATCAAATTTGAAAACTGCATAAATATTTATAATACCCCGATACCTTAAAAAAACACAAAAAAAACCACATGTATTTACAATGTGAAAAGGAATTAATATAATTAGCAGATTTATATAAATAATCACAAGGCTCAAGCGCACTATTTTGCTGTTTGTAGAAATAGTTCTTAATATTGTGGATGGCAACTTCATTTAAACACATCACATGTATTTGCTTGCAATTCTGGGTGCAGAACAGGTCTGACTAAGAGAGCACCACTGACGCCACTCTTATGCCGTGCTGTCTGGGTCCAAAACAGGTTAAAACACCCCACCTCAACCGCTCCAGGCTTTTCCCAAGCAATAAACATATTTTAACACGATTCCAAAATTAATGCATCTTAATGCATTTTACAGATGGTGCAAAATCTGCAAGTTTAATCACACATAGTGTTTCAATTAAAATATTTGCGTCATGTTACAAATGTTTTTTTGGATATCTAAGTCAGTGACAATGTCCAGAGGCAATGAGAGGAAGGTACTTCCTATATCCTGTGGTTGATGGTGAGAGGGCCTCACCTGGGCTGTAATCACCTGAAGACTGATCACAAAGAGCCAGAGTGAAGAGAATTCCGTCTGTCCGACTTCAAACGCAGGAGGACAGTAAATCACACAGCTAGACGACACTGGGCGGCCCACCGATCGCTGGACTTCACTACTTCTGCCCTGGAGGACACAGGAAACAAGTATTCCAACAATGTCACCTGACAACATGACAGACCCATTTCAGCAGCAAAATGTTTCACGTGTCTGTCAGGGTGAGATTAGGTTCCTATCTCACTCATATGAGTCACATTTTAATACTAAAGTTATCATGTGGCGCTTACTGTGAAACTTGCTGTGGACTAAGCATTTTAACGTAGAATGGGAAGCAGAGTGTTCTGCACTCTATTCTTTGGAACCTGGAGAGACTTTACACTATGTACACTGTTTTTGACACAAGGCTTATATAGCGCAGTTTACCCTGAGCTCTCTAATAGGAAGTACTGTTAGCTCAGTGGTTATGTGTTACACCATCTCTTTTCTGAATAGTGCATTGAAATAGCAAATGCTGACATTACTTTTGCGTGCCTCATACAGGTCTGTGCATTTTTCCTTCCAAAGAATGTCGACATGGTTCGGCACATCTGTGTTTACCTGTGTCTCTTTCCAAGGTGGAACCACTGACAGAGCTGTCAATGTCCTTTACTGTATTTCCTTTCTCATAAAATACACTTTTGACTCTCTTATTCACTTTCCTATTTCCCAGACAGAGCCATTGTCTGAGCTATCACCAACTTTAACTTTGTGTAACCTCCTTCTTTTGACTAAGCAGTATCACTGGATTGGAGTAATTAGTATAATTTTAAATGAATTATATACTCTAATTTTCAATGTAATTGGACATGAATTGGTTCTGATTATCTTGCAAAGTGCATTGTGCTAGTGTTTATTGCACATTTGCACTAAGAATGAATTGAGTCTTTTAACCATATAATTCCAACAGTATCATTTGGTCAGTTTGAGTTGATAAAATCCACATTAAATCAGTTTCTAAGAAGCTCACAAGCAATATTTAAAAATAAAATTTGGAGTTATTTTCATAACAGATTGCTAGATTGTCAATATCTACACATTGAAATTCAGAAGGTTGATTTTAGCATTTCCATTATTGATATATAAAACTAAATTTGAATGATGACCTTTTCAATCTGGCTAATTTGTATGCAGAAAAAAATGTCATACTTACAGTAAAGCAAACCCATTTGCTTTGAACTTCGGGATGCACACAAATTGACAAAAAACAATGAAATACTCCAATGGTGCACAACAGCTTTGCATGAATTTCATTAGTGAATAAAAAAAATCAAGATAAGAGGTGCATAAGTATATTGGTTAGATGTCCAACTCTTGAGAAATCTCATCTCTGCGTATATTATGTCAGGGCAAAATGAATCAGGAGCTCAACACCAAGGTCAGTGTGATATTTCAAGGCTTCTACTTTACATGGCTGCATAGCAAATGAAGGCCTTCAATCAAGTAAGATTGGGTGGATGGACAGTAGGTGCACCAACACCTTGTGGTAAGAGCAATGACAAAGGAGTAAATCCATCAAATAACTGGAAAAAAATAGAAAGTACAAAGAATGAGGAAAAAAGATGCTGTTTCCAAGTAAACTAAAATTTATGCTGAAAAGTTAAGCAAGGCTTATGGGATTTCAAATGAATGTGAAATTAGAAACTGAAGCATTGTTTTGGATTTATTTTGAAGTAAAGTAATACATTCTCTATAAATATATAAAAAAAATGCTAATTCCTGTATGAAACATGCTTTTCTATATAATTTTACAAGAGCATTTTTATATCAAATATGCTTAGATATTCCATGTCATTGAAGTCAATTTTAGATATATCTTGGATAACAACATTGAGCCTATCCATCTTAGAGGAATACGTTTTTCTAAATATAACTCACAAACCCGGTGCTGCACTGCTTTAAGATTCAATACATTATCTTATGTGCAAAGGCTACCGAAGCTGGAGATTTTTTTTTTTTTTTCCCCCATCGCAGAGTGTGTTGGACAAATTAAAAGCCCAGCCAGTCAGTAAAAGACCAATTCATAAAGGTGAAAAAGTGAGGCAGCGGCTGTGACAGGGGGGACCAGTGAAAAATCTCTGCTGACCCTCTCATCCCTCTGCTCATCTATCTCTCACTACTGTCCACTGATACATTTCCCCTCGTTGATTTATGGGAGAAAAAAAATGTCACGGTGGAATGGGCTTTTGATAAAATTGTTGGAGAGATTCGGGGCAATAAATCCCGCTCTTTACATCCAGGTTGCGGCTACTTTCACATTCTCGAGTCATCAATAAGCGTCGGCCAAACATGACAGCTAATCAATAACTTTACAATATTCCGGGCAGTTTGGGAAAACAGTAACATTTATATTTAACCGAAAGCCACTAGGTCACACCTTTTTGTGCAACGCAAACAGCAAGAAAAAAGGGGAGCTTGACTGTAACTTGAGCTGAAAATATGTCATGTCGTGTTTGCATTGCCACCTGGAGAGGAAATGTTGTCTTTCACAATAACTTAAAGCTGTTTGTTCAGCCACAAAACCAAACTCATAAGTATTTGCTTTTACCTTTATTTAGTATTGAAATTGTGGACAGAGGCAACCCACTGTCTTAAATTTTACCCATAGTCTTTCAAAAAATTCTCTATGCTACCTGGAAGGGAAAACAATCCAATAAAAAAGAGAGTAACAAGTTCCGTAATCCATAATCCCTCATCAGTCATGATGGAGTGTTTCTGACAGGAACTCTTCAGTCAGCCGAGTGGCGCCAGGAGGATGAGTGATTCAGCAAACCTGCCCGGTGTTGTCTCTCTGGTCTTTCAATCTTTTACGATGTAGCTAGGAGAAAAACAATGAGCCCGTTGCTCAGTACAGGTGTTTCTCAGAGGAGACGACTTGTAAAAACAGGTAGCTTTCCATTGAGACGTGAAGTGAGTCACATAAAAGGCCTCTGCTGCTGTAATAACTCACAACTTTGTGCTGGCAGTCTGCCCAAAGCCACTGAAATCACTGCAGTGTTTAATTTCCACAACAGGATAGAATTTATATGTTAAGAGAAAAAAAAGTCCCTGTGTAAGAACAGGCATCTCAGAGTTTGCAGGTACTGTATTGGTGTTATTTGCTTACACTGCTGTGCTGATGACTTGTGCACTGTACTCCAGGGTTCTGGTGTACAGCTTACAAGTGATGTAATTTTAAAAATATTTTTGGGAAAACTAATGCTCCTTATAGTGAATTTTCAGAAATAGAGAAATAGAATAATTAATTCCAAAGTCATTGTGTGTCAAGAGTGTAATTTATACTACTGTCCATGTATGTTTTTTGTTTTTTTTTTATTCTTAGTTTCATTCCTAAGTGGTCTTTATGCCAAAAAAAGATTAAATTGCTCCCCTTGAATTTTCCTGATCTCAAGCTGTGCTTTAAAATGTTTGTCTAGCAGAGAAGAATCCAGTACAGATTTGTTAAGTCTAAGTATTTTAGATGTAAATGCAGGAGGATCAATTTTTTTCTTATCTCAGCTTAAACAGTGAAATGGTCATTCAAGGCTAATTCGTAAAAGCTACTCCATTGTATTGTTTGCTGGATTAGAACCCCTGTTTGCTCTAACTTTCACCCCAAGGGTCAATGTAGTTTTTCATGTGCAGCCCAGAATTTTGTGAACCCTTTACAATAACTAACTCTGTCAGAGGGTGGCGCCAGATACAGCAAATTACAGAAATTTAGTGTTTGATTAGGAGTAGAAGAAGAAAACCATCAAGGAAGCTTGAACTAGAGGTAGCGGAGATCTTTTATTTCATTACATTATTCTCATCACAAGGATGTCAATACTGCATTGATTGTCATGTGAGAAATTAATTTATTCTTTCTTTTCTCTTAGTTTCTATTTCTTCTTCTCCTCCTCCTCCTCCTCCTTCTTCTTCTTCTTCTTCTTCTTCTTCTTCTTCTCCCAAACAGAGTATAAACCAGTGCATTATTTTCCACAAAGAGGCTTGTACTGAAAACTCTTATTTCTTAATGGAACATGTTGGTTCTGCTTACCTAAAAGTAGTTGGAATAGAGATCAGTTTGAAGGATTCCAAGGCTAACTTCAACGACGTCAGCAGCCCAATGTTAGCCAGTTGTAGCATTTCCAACGTTATGTCCAAACAAGTTGTTTCCGAATGCTGAAGGCCAATGCAATGAGCAGCTTGTCACATGACTTTCAATAGCACAAATTCAACTGATTGTAAAACTAAAAGCAGTTTATATAAAATAAACTCTTGAGAACACAATGGTTAGCTTAAACATACAATATGTATGAGTCAAAAGAAGGAATGGGGTTCAAATAAGCAAAGGAATACATTTAGTGCTGTGAACTCAAAAGAATTATCAGTTAAAAATGCCTTTTGGCTTCCTTTACTTACTCCACTTTTGATTGTATAACACTTTATTATTTTAATCTAATATTTTTCTTTCTGTGGAGCACCTTATGATTTTTAAAAAAAAACAAGATCTATTTAATTATTTGTTTGCAATGTAGTCCATTGTGGCACGAGAGATAAACCTCAGACTGACAAGGAGACAAACACTGAGCCACTTACGAGAACACGTCCTGAAGGATCTCTGCACTCGCACAAAAGGTCGAGAAATGCTGGAAGATGAACTTAAAGTGCTTCAGAGACAAGGCTGTCACCAGAGATGTGAAAGGAGGAAACAAAAGGCAAACAGAGACTGAGAGGCCGACTTTGTCTTTCAGATTAAAACCTGAGCAACAACCGGCAACAAAGACATTTCTGACAGGAGGAGGAAATGAAATGTTTACAGTAGAGGGGGGACTGATAAGTGAGGCCGCACAAGACATTGGAGGGGGACTTGTTTGGATTGTCTGTTTTGCTTCAGATTGGGAGTGGTCATTCTTAAAACAGGTGTCACTTCGGGGGCATTGAGAAATGGCAAGTGGTGCACTCCCCCATTTTATTTAGGCCATTTGTATGTCAACCTCACCCCCCCCAAACACTTTCTATTCACCTCAGTGTTCACATCCCCCACATTCGTTTTGTCTTTAGAGAGAAACTGAAATACTGAGAGAGCATGTTAGTGATTATTTTCACATTTACACTGGAGTGGTTTAGCTGCAGCCACAGAGGATGCTTCTATTATGCAAACCTGAGAGACTGGGGGGACTTTTGAATTATTTACATCGGTTGTCAGAGCCTGGTGTGATTTCAAAGAACATGCACCCCAAGGCCAATTACTCTACACATGTTAGCTAGAACGAGATGAGACATTTTCTCTGTGAAAGGCTATTTTTTTTTTCCTTGATCCTTCCAGGAAGAAAAACATCATGTTAATTTAATATTTTCAGGCCAAAACGATAAACCATCCTCAAAAAAAAAAGAAAAAAAGGTTGTTCTAGTCTGCGTAATCACGGCGCAGAGGAGCAGAGGGCACACGTCCCCTGTGCCTCGTTCCAGGGCTAATCTTTCATTTCATAGGCCATCTCTCCATATCAAACAACACAAATGGCTCAATTTGCATGACAGGATTTGTAACATGGCAAATCAGGTGTCAGACTCGATTAAACATTACACCGGCTCGCACTATCATAATCAGCTGTCTAATGAGTGTGAGAGGCTTGGATGGATCAGGGAGAAGGGCTTCTCCACGCTGCCCAGCGGGGGGCTAGTGGCTAAGGGATTAAATTTAGAGATGCGGTCCCTCCTGATGTCTTGAGGCTAGAGCTGTGTTGTGCTGTCAAGGCACAGAGGACACTGACCACACACACATATCCGTTTGGGAGAGCCTCTGTTAGGATGAAACACACAAGACAGCCATGGAACAACATTTGAGGACCGCTTTTACTCCTGTGGGTCTTGAGCTTTGAATACTAATGCTCTGTTTGTTACAGAGCAGACCACACTGTGGAAAGAATCATTAGGATGTAGCAGACACCCTGAGTGATTATTAGTCTTACAACACAGGTTGAGCCATATTATTGAGCACCCTCCTCCTTGCTATCATCTTTAACCCTTTTCTTCAGTTTACAGGTTGCCACCCACATCTTCCAGCACATATTGTTTGCTGCAGAATTTGCTCTGATGCTAATTCAGCTACCAGCCGTGTGGATGAGCTTCATGCGCTGCAGCGATTTCCTTGTAAGCATCAATGCACCCTCTCACCCACCCACCCCTTCCCTGCTTCCCCCACCCACTGCCCTGCTCCCCATTCGGGTTGACCCGGGTGCTGTTCCGAGGGTTCCTCACACCCCAGAAGCTGTCAGCGGCCTCCTTCCTTCCCATGAACAGAACACACAATAGAGAAAGGGCTCCGGCTGAGAGGTTCAGTAGCCATTAACCCCTACCAGCTGTTCCTGCCGAGGGTATTCTGTGCCACAATGCGTGCCCCCCGAGGGGGCCCTCACGTCCACTAATCTAGCCATTGTTGGCGAGGAATGCTGACAGAAGAAAAGAAATTTTTCTTGTGTCCATGCAAGCGTGTGTATCCATGTGTGAGAGCCGAGAAACGTAGGGCTAATTTCTATAGTTGCCCGTGACGAAGGGGGACCATGAAGAATACCCTATTTAGCTGCATGACAAAATTCTGCTGCTTCAGATTGCAAAAAAAATAAAAAATAAATAAATAACAATAGCAATTGTTTTCTAGTGGACTTCTTCTCACTGTCCATGACTCTGAATATAAACAGACCAAAACAGATCCATGTCGGGCGACCAAATACTTAAAGTAACCTTATATTTTGATGCATGGCCACAGAGTAGGAAGCATCAACAATTTCCAAAGCCAAAGAAGTCTGAGGAAAATTATTCCATTTTGGTTCTTTGGATTGAGAATATATTAACAATTAGTCCATTTCAATTAACATGGAAATTAAAACAGTATTTTCCAGTCAATTTAACCGGGTGCAGCCATTAGGGGCTTCTGGTGTGCTAAGCATGTTTGCTATTCCAGTCTATCAACATGAAAAATAGAGAGAATCATTCCTGCTGAAAAGTAAAAAAACAACAAAAAAAAGCAGTTTTGATATTCAAGTAAATTTAGCAGTCTACTTTTTATGTGATGTGAACATCAAGAACAAACACACAAAAATGTATCTAATTTAAAAAAGCTACCATGGAAAAATGAGAATTGTTGGTCACTTGTTTAGATGTGGTTTTTCATGAAACAGTGATAAATGAAAACTGGGGAAACAGTTTGCACACATTTAATCTGGTTGGATTTTAAGGACTAGATATAAGTGGTAACTTTAATAGAAAAAAGAAACCTAAATGAATTATTAAAATGTACTCTCACACCAAAATATTGTTATCCCAAATTGATTTCACTCCACTACATAATTTTACTTACGGATTCAATTTATTTGATTCTGACTTTTTTTTTTTAATTCAAATTATTGAAAAACAAGGCAATTTTTTCCCCCAATGAACAAATGTATTGTTAATCAAATAAAGCATGAAAATTTGGCACAGTTCATTGGCACCAGAATTATAACACAAGCATGCAACCATGTTCAACTTTAGCAGTAGTATTAAATAATTAAAGCCTGACAATAACATAAACTCTCTCCAAACAGAAACTTTGTCAAACAGAACTTGCATGAGTTTCTACCTATTTTTTTAATACTTCAAGATCTATGAAACGGTCCAGTTTGGTACATTTAATGCTTCTTTCAGACCACTGTCATGCAAATAGAATGAATGGTGATTATAACTCAATAACTTACAGTTAGCTTACTTAGAAATTGTTAGTCACACGTGCTTTTGCTCTTAAGCTGAAAACAGTTTTTAACATGGTAAGCCATATAATAAGCCATTAGTATAATTGTCAAGGTATTTTAGTTCAAATCTGTGCTTTACCAACTGGACCTTTTTTAAATTAGCACTCTGCTGAAGAAGCTAATGGATAAAGTCGACAAGAATGTTTTAAATTTAACTGGGGGTTGGTCATTCACTACTTTGTGCCTTTGTGTTTCTGCACCCTACTATAGACTACTCTTAGGAAATAGCTATATGACTAATAAATTAGAATAATGCTTGAATTACCCAACATCATAAACTGGCCTCATTTCTAATTGATTCTTCTCATAATTTAACCACTGTCTGGAAAATAACATTACATCTTCAGTTTTTTTTGTTTTGTTGTTAGACCCATCTCTCTTTGGTTCCATTAATACATTTTCAGTGAAAATGTTTTTTAAAAAAAGCACGTAACTTTAATTAAATGGTGCAAACCTATGCTTAGGATGCTTTCGTATTTTATTCACGATATTTTCTAAACAGTGAAATTCTTGACGATTTCTGTCAGACAGTGATGACTTGCACACTTGTCTAGTTGATTTTGATGGAAGTCATTTTAAGGCCAATATTTAACTCCTTCATGCTGTCCGTGTAAGTTTATAAGAGAGATTGTCAGATTGTTATTTGCTCCCTACTGTTTAAAGTCAATAGCTGTGATATCAGCGCCGTTGACAGGAACAGGAAGCAGAACTCCATAGCTGTCGGCAGCCTGTGGGATGCAACGTTTGCACGAGGTAAAGTAAACACAACACCCAAAGGCAGGAGGAGGGACGCTTTTAAAAAGAAGGTCTGTTAGGTACGTTTAAAAGAGAGTAGGTATTTTTCTTTGCCTGCACTCTGCTCCACAGTTTGCACTGTGTTGTGACAGCCAGGGAATCCGCGTCAGTCAATTATACGTCCCAACAGACTTTTGTGCTAATGAGTTGGTGCGGCTATCGGCAGACTTCCCCTGTCCTCCAGAAAAGATCACTTTCATTGCTTGCAGAACTAATTCAGAGCACAAAAGTGGGAGCTTCACCATTGCAGCCTCTTTTACTGCTCCTTTTGTGGGGGCTTTAGAAGTGCGCTGAAGAGAGGGCCCAGCGCTCAGGCCTCTTCATCTCCAGTCCATTGCCTGTCATTAACATACATATCCATATGAAAAGTGTGGTAAGGCAGGAACAGCTGTCCAGTAAAGAGGCAGTGATTCCCTCTCCCAAAACGCTGACAGAAGCCTTTAGCCTTCCTTGGGCAATAATAAACCAAACCATTTAAACAGTCATTCAGACAGTGAGAAAGAGTTTGGGCCCTTAGAGGTTCATTCACAGGCAGCAGTGGCTCTCGCTGGCCTACAACAAATTCAGCAAACCTCAGAGAATAATTGGAGGAAATGAATAAATGTAAATAGGCTGGAAAAAAACTGCTTTTAAAGAAGAGCTGGTGCTTATAAGTTCTGGATAAAAATAAAAAAAATGTATGTGAAACTATTGCAGGTTCAGTGGCTTCTGTTTGCTGTGCTGTGCGCGGCTGAAGTACTGATATAAAAAATGGTGCATTTGTTTGCAGAGGGAGCTTTGTGTTGAGGGCTTTTCACCCTGGGCAAAGTGACTTGGTCTGAAGGCGGTCTTAAAGAGCGAACTGAGCAATCCTCCTGTTTAAAGTCGAGCAGTGGGCATGGAGACAGAGGTTAAGTGGCTTGCCCCAGGTCACATGCGAAGTCATTTAGTTGAGGTGGATTTTCTCATCTAAACCCTCATCCACTTAGACCAGGAGGTTTTTCAACATTTGCTTTTAACTGAATTATTTTTATGGTGCGCTGTGGGTAAAAGGATTTTTCTTTTTTAAATTATGTTCATTTATCCTTTTCTCTTCTCCTTAAAATATCTTAAAATTACTCTTGACATTTCAGATATTTCCTGATGTTTAGGATATTTAGAATATGATTCAAGCTGGGAAAAACAAAATCATACATTGAAAAAAAAAAACAGCGAAATGTGAGAACAAGATGCAAAAAGAAGATGAATTAAAAATAATTCTGGTTTGATAAAACTGTATTATGAATGCCGTTAAATCCTCTTTTTTTATGTTTTATCAGACTTTCCCATAAATTTTTCTCTTCCAAAGTAAAATGTAGAAATTATTTTCTAAACAAAATTTATGCTTCTGAATTTGTGTTTGGCTGTGCTTGCAGAATTTGTTCAACTATGTTTATATATATATAAACTAATAAAAATGACTTTCCCTGAGTGTTGGTGGGCTTTGAGGACTTTTTTTTTTTGGCAATTTGCATCCTTCCACTGAGTGATTTTCCATGCTTGAGGTGCTTCGTCCTCTGCTGAAGAAAGTTAAGGAAGAAGCCAAATCTAATGAATAAGAAAGGCCTTCCAGTTAAAAGAGATCTGGTTTGTCTCTCCATGGATCGTTTTTTTATTCAGCTTTAGAAAGAGGAGGAATCCTGATTGATAAATCCCCTCTCTCGCCCCCCTGGTGCCTGTGACCTCAGAGTCATCACGTACAATGCATCGCACGTTAGGTTTCCAAATCTGCAATAGGAAAATAGAAGAAGCAAATTTGTGTCCAATAAGGGAGCCTCGACGCCCTTTTGCTGCGACAATTATTCAGAGGCTGCGTGCCTCCCTTACTACACCACCTCCCGCGTGTGGATCAGCACCATCCGAGGACTCTACAGTAATGGCACTTGTTGCAAGTGCTTAAAGCCATCAGAAGTAATTTTTTTTGTTTTCTTCTGGAATAGCAGCCAAACACCTCAGGCCTTTACCTATAACACTCGCCTTTATGGTCTGTCCTTTATTTATCACAGTTCCGTTGTTTGTTGTCTCTGTAAACTCCCACTATTCATTAAAAAAAAAAAAAAAGGAAAAGGGGGTAGAGAGCAGAGAAAAGCAGAGCGACAGAGTATGAAGAAGCAGATCCAGCCGGGGGCTGTTGTGAGGGAGCAGGGGGTAAAGGGGAGGGATTAGGATGACTTCTTGAACACATTTTCTCCCTTTTGCTGCAATTAAACAAAGTAGGCCTGTGATTAGTGCAGCGCGGGGAGCAAAGAAAAAGACACCCTTGAATCCCAATGGAGGGACCTGACTGAGCATTATTTCCTGACAATGCCTGAGTTTATTGCTGAAACCTGCTTACTCTCCTGCATGGCAAACCATGGGAACTCCAGTCAGGTGGAAACTTCTTCTCCTTTTCTTTTCCCGCTCTCGGTCGCCCCCTCCCCACCTCCGATCGTGGAAGCCCTCTAAGAGCTCACAGTATGGCTGAAGCCACACAGCTCCCCTCTAGTAACTGAGATGTTTAGGATAAGCTCTGCCCGGGTTTTGTGCATGAGCTCACACTTGTCTGCTGTTGTTCGTACACAGTTAATGATGAGCTTCCTCTGTTTTTTCCACACCCCTTCCCTCTCTCCTGTCCTCCTCCTCCTCCATCTCCTCTCTCTGCTCCTTTTCTTCTTTCTTATTTGAGGCTAAGCGGCTGTTTAAGTGGAGTGCCTCCTCCCTCTGGCTCTTGGGAATGCTCTCAAGGGGCCCTTGCCTGGCACTGTGTGCATGACACATAATGAAAACAATTTTACGCTGCAGAGGGAAGTATGAGGCAATTACGGATGTGACAGCCACCTGCAGATTTACCCCCCTGCAGGCTCCAACTGCACTCTCTCCCAACCACCATAGCATTGCTACAACCACTGCACAGTGTCACCGCACTGGTACACCCTCCTCATCCCCCCACTGCTTCATGAATATGTGATGGCTTGATGATGTTGTGAATGGCTGGGGCAGGTGAGGAGGGGCCGAGAGAGAAACTGGGGCAGTAATAAGTTGCCCAGCTGGAGATGGTGTTGCAGCTCTGTCACCCTGTGGCAGTCCATAGAGGCATCTCTCCACAAGCTCTGACCCCGGGATCAGCCTCCTGAGGGGAGCCAAGAGATGACGTGACAGGAGTGTGCAAAGCGTTCCCCCAAATCTCTTGTTGACCAATTTTACACATGAAGCCAGGCCCAAAAGCCCAAGTGGCAGGCCTAACAGAGCCCCTGATTTAATTTGATAACCTGCTTAGTGAATGTGAATTAAATGAGTATTTCAAATACAAATTATCTCCTTTCAGCGCCACGGTTTAAAGAATTACTCTTTTGGTGTGCAAAACACGTGTCTCTTGGCTGCTTCCTTATTTCACGTTTGCTTTGTTTTACGCCTCCGGCTACGCAAATCTGAGCTAGTTATTCCTGTCTCGTTCAAGTGTAGTCACGAACGAGATGATATCCAAAGCCCTCACCAAAATGTTTCGGTTCAAACTTTTAAAATTGGACCAGCTGAGCCAATTATGTAATGTGTGCTTATTTTTAGTCAGGTTTTGGCGGATTTTCTGCCTCGCACTGACTGCCCCCCCAACCCCCCCACCCCTCGAGGACAGACAGCGACTTTCTGGGACCCTAAATAGAGTGGTGTTGTGAAAAACTTCTTTGCTGTCAGACATTTGAGTAAATGTTATGTTTAGCTTATTAAAACTCTTCAAGAACCGATGCAAACGAGACCATGCATACACCTGACAGCCAAAAGCCAATGACTTCCCCTGACGGGGTGCAAACAAAACCTCATGCACTTAATATGTTGGTAAAAATCCTTTCTTTCATAACAGACCTGTTTTTGTTGCTTTCTAAGTAAACTGTTTACTTTCATCTCATTGGATCGCTGGTTCCTTTGGTACGCCTCCTTACATTTTATGATACCAAGTACAAAATATGCACAGTCCTAATTTTAAGCCTAAATTTCAAATGGTAAGTTCTTCTCAATGTGATGACTAATTCTGCATGTTCTTTGTACTTATTTAAAAGTGCACGCAGGGTCAGTGCAACCCCGACAGACCGCGCACAGAGAAAGAAAAAAAAAAATTTGTGGGGACCTAACGACCCCATCTCTCAAGACTGCGGGAGCGTTTAAGCTTTAATTATTGCTGCCGTGCATATAAAACCTGGAGAATGTTGCAGGTAAAACTATTTATTACTAGTTTTGCCAACATTAAAATGGTGGTTCACATATTACTGATCCCTTTGGTACTTAAATAGATAAACACATATTCCTGGTTGCTTTGTTGTTGAAAAGTATATTAAAAAGAGAAAAAAAATATATATATTGCTGTCTTCTTGTACTGCCAATCGTAGTTCACACCACAACAATCAACAAACCCAACTGTTTTTTTGTTTTTTTTTTCCACTTACAAATAGACACTAGCCTTCCATGAGAAATCACAGCCACCATTAGCAGCACTCTAATTTGCTTGTGCCTTCAGAGGACTCTAGTTGTTTTACAGCCCAAAGCTCCGCGACACGCACCTTTGACCTGCAGATTATTCAGTGAGGCCAAAGGGAGTGTTTAATGTCTACCAGTCCCCCTGTGAACTGTGTCTTGAAAGCCTGATGTGTCATTAATAGTCATGGTTTACAGCAGAGACAGCAGCATGATGAGTGAATCTCCTGCAACATCTGACACAGAGGACGCCGGCTGATAACAGCCGCGCAGCGCGCAGGCGAGGATGTCCTACATGACACAGAGCACAAGGGTATGAACAAAGACACCTGCTGGAGATGTAAACACAAAGCAAATCATGAGTGCTGATCACATGAAACACAGGTGGGGGCATGGTGAAAAATGGCCCGCTGAGAGTTGACATTATGCAATAGTTTCTGTAACCATCAATCCAATAAGGAATGAGGACTATATCCCTCCAGCGCTCGGAAGTAGTGTAATGTAATAGATGAGGGGATCAAGGTGAAACTGGAACGAATGAGTGAAAACAGCATATCTAAGCACGAGAGATATCACGGGAGACAGTGCAGACGGTAAACTAAGGAGCAAAGAGATGAGAAGTGGTAAATTA
Organism: Poecilia formosa; assembly: GCF_000485575.1. Taxonomy (NCBI): domain Eukaryota; kingdom Metazoa; phylum Chordata; class Actinopteri; order Cyprinodontiformes; family Poeciliidae; genus Poecilia; species Poecilia formosa. Next base: position 633,564 of record NW_006800192.1, on the reverse strand, counting down.
ATCTCGGAGCAATATCTCACGGAAGAGAAAAGTGCACCGGTCTTTATTTCTTATAACAACTCAAGACAAATGACCGCCGCCGGTACATTAGTTCTGATAAGGGACATGCAAGAAAGACAATGGCTTTCAATTCCTGATTTAATCAACCCCTGGCATGATGTACTTCTGGAAATAACAACACAAATTAATCAGGAATCAAGACATGGAGAGAGGGGGGGTGCAAGGGCAAGTGCCTGACTCCTCTGCATGGCTGTGTGATGAAATATACGTAGTGCAATAAAGGGTCCGCTGCTGGCAGCACAGCCTGCCACGAGGATCGGCACCTGTGAGATTGAAGCCGTGGACAGCGTATCGCCAAAATCCCGACTGTACTGAATTAATGAGGCCAAAGCATCAGTGTGCGCACGTTTGATCCAGGGAGTCCTAATTTATTTTCCCTTTCCAGCTCATCCTTTACAAAAATGACAGTGTCCTCTTATCGATTTTACACTCAGAGATCAATCAACCTTGCCCTGACTCAGAGAAAATTTACGCACCGCCCCCACTGCCCCCCCAACCCCAACCTCGATATTCCCATTCAGAGGAAGAGCTGTAGAAGACCCCCACCAAACACAATCACTCAGATATGCACACAAAAACCGCTCCCTCCTTCCTTGCGTAGGAACCTAGTGTGTTTAAAATGAGCTAATCTACAGCGGAGGAGTTCAGGCTGATTTGAGTCCTTTTCATAACATGCTGTCTGTACCACACTCCCTCACCTCGGGCGAAGCATAAAAGAGATCAGAGGAGAGCTGTTTATGTATACGAGTAACTGCACACTGACAGCTACCAGAGGATAGCGTGACTGGACTAAAAAAATAAAGTATCTCGGAGCCTCCAGACTGTCACTTTCATATTTCATACGCTGCTAAAAGATCCTTTGACGTGCTGATGAAGATGGCGTCGGTGCCAGGGGCCGCTGCTCCTTGTGATCCCGGCTCAAGTGGGATGGTGGGATATTATCCGTGCCTGTCGACCTGGCACTGGTACCCAAACGCCAGCTGTACAGAGATAGCTGTGTTGACATACTGCCCCTCAGATAGGAAGAATGGTGCCAGAGATTCAGTGGTACCTGGCACTGGGCAGCAGCAGCCATTAGCCATGACCATTGCCTTCCATTGGGTTAATCCAGGGTTAATTCTATTGGCCTGTCCAGCACAGGAGAGCTGGACAGACCAACAGCGATTTCAGTGCTGTGAAAATCTGCATTGTAAGTCCCCACATTTAATAGTTTGCAAAAACATTACGTGCTGTAATCTTTTTCTTTGTCAAGCAAATGTTTCAAAGTTTTGACATATACCTCACCTTCCTACTCTTCTTGTTGGAAATTATTTCTAGGTCTTTTTAGTGCTTATGAGCTGCATCCGGCTGGCTGGTTGCACACATTATATATGTCATCACTACATCTCTAAATCAATCTGAGGTCTGATTAATAGTCCCAGCACAAGTCAGGAGATGCGGGCCTGTGACTCATGGACGTAAGAGAGGCAAGCTGACTGCTGCTGCTAGCATCATGACTTCATCCCTATCACAAAACACAAGTCACCTTAATCACTCATTGAGGTGTTTTGGGAAACAAACTGATACAAAGTCATGATGTTTGAGCTTGCTGCCTGTTTTACTCTTCCAGAGTGCCCTGTCCTTTAGATTCACTTCAGTTACTTAGCAGTATCAAAAATTACAAGCTCCTGTGTTTTCCAGATTTTGTTGTTAATTGGAATCTGAACGGCCTGATGATCAGCTTTCCACCAAACTGGTTGATGAGGCAAATTGATATATCCCACATCTGACTACTGTTATTAGCGTCTGCCACCATCAAAGCTGTACTTCATTTTCTCATATAAGCTTTTGTGATTTGATGTCTTTCTACACGGAACAGAAACTACTGCAGATATTACCTTCACAGAACGTCTCTTTGGGAAATACCAATTGACTCTATAACAGCAGGTATACAAATAACTATGACACTGGTTTTTCTTTTTCTCAAAATGTGATTTTTTTTTTTTTGCCTACTGAATATTCCACTCAAATCTGAAAGGTTTGATTTTCCTACATTTTTCTTGACAGGTTATTGTGGTTAGGTCTATGTATAATTCCTGTGACACCAAAATACATTGCATGTAATATGAGACTTGCATACAAAGTAAATTCTAACATCAGAAATAATTCAGTCTACAGGCAGTTGTTGTCACTCTTGCAGCTGGCATAAATGCAAAAACAACCACATTCAACGCTTCACAAAGCTTAAACAGTAGTTAAATGCACATGATTGATAGTGTGACAAAATATTTCTATATCTAACAAGTCTCTCACATGGACGAGGTTATTATGCGCTTATTACTGTCACACGTGTCCAGGGCATAACTAAAACAGTCTGTCTTTCAGCAGCACTTTCCACACACAAGAAAAAAAAGGGAGAACACACTCAACATCAACATCATATCAAACAAATGACACTTTATTCTGCGAAACCAGAAAGTTCATTTACAAAGGACTAGCTGCTGCAATCACTGGTCTAATGTAGTAGTGCGGTGTAAAAAAAAAAAAAAAAAAAAAAAAGGGTAATTGGTTTGGTAAAGATCGTTTTCCGTCGCACCATAAAGCACTACACAATAGAAAAGGTCGCCAATTAAGCAATCATGAATACCAAGTACCATAGCTGATGAAAATAGGCCAGTGGTTTAAATAGATTTGCAAGCAATTTACCTTTTCACAATGTTGGCAATCTGATGCAATTTGCTTGCAATTTTGTCCGCTTTCAGGAGCACTCTGCGCTGACACTGAACGGTGCAAATGGCAAAGAGGACCACATAGAAAATGTAAAACTATCTTGGCCACATCAAGGTATCAGAACAGCGCTTCATCAGGAAAATTACAACAATTAGCATAAGTGCTCCAAAATCAACACTTTAAATGTCAGCGCCAAAGGTTGGTGCCACAGATGAGCAAGGGGTCCTCCAGGATGGACTTGCCATGGAACGCGAAGCAATCACCCATCATCTCTTGCTAGTGATGGCCCCACAATTGCTGTGACATTCTCTCAGGCCTGTCATTCTCGGTCACGGATGGGTTTATTTTATTTTTTTTTTTCCACTCTGCCTTGATTTGCTTGCTGCCAGAATTGCCTTGCTCAGGCTTTTTTTTTTTTTCCCTCACAACTTTTTTTGCATAGTGGGGAACATCTATATATCTAAGAGTTTTGTAAAGAATACATTGCTTCTGAGTTAAAATTTTTATGTATTTCAGAGAAATAACCTGACACACGTAAAGTTTTTGATATTTTGTACGCACATTTATTGGTATTCATAAGCAAACTACCAACAACTGTAGAGTGACTTATAGGATTTGACAATCCTGAAATTATTCAAATGTGAAATTTTAAGTGCTGTTTTCTTTTTTTTTTCTTTTTTTTTTTTTTAACAAGGTTTCTTCTGCAACCTGTGGCTCTGAAGTCACATCTGACTCTTTGGATCCTGCACAGCGGCTCTTAATTCATCTGTACAGTGACTTTATATATAAAAGGAATAAAAACTTGACTTTTCTGTTTTCATGCAATGTCTTTGTTGAACTTGTGTTTTCATTCATCTCTGTTTTGAAACAGAATCTAAAATCAATTGTTTAAGGGTCACTGTAGTCTAATTTAGTAGGAATGTCAGAAAAATAGTGGTATGGATTGTACAGATTGCTTACCCCTCGGCAAGTTAGGGAGGGGTTGAATTCAAAGCGAAATTCTGTTGTCTTAAACAACTCCAGTGGAATATTTATTAGCCGTTTCTATCAACAACTCAAGAACCACTTCCTGTGATCTGCCACCACAGAGACAGTTTATTCCCCCAGGCCGTCTCTCTGATGAGCACCATACAACCAGAGTCTTCGACTACTCCATTCAGAAACAGAATAAGCATATTTGCCTTTATAAAAAAAATAAAAAATACATAAATGGTGTAAAGACTCATAAAATTTCACCTATGTGTTTATGAAAGACTACACAATCAAACAAATGTTCATTTTATTACCAAAAGGTTTTGGTTTTAAGAGGCTTTGGATTTCTTGCTTTCATGAGTTTGATTAAAAAGTAAAATGATAAATGATTTGAAGTTTGGAAGCACTATATTCCGGTCAATTTGCATAGAAATATGAATAGATTGATCCTGACTCTCACATTAGTAAATATTATTTTTATTTTAAGAACTTGCTATGAGTGTAATAAATAACTCGCTCAAGATTTTACTAGCCCAGCTAGCCCATATGCAACTTCTATGTCAAGATTTTCATGTGCAGAAACAAAAATCTTTTAAATTTAGAGGCCTCTGCTTAATATTGTTGGATGGGTATAAACAATAATTTTAAACAAGTTTGATTATATCCCCTATTAATGTGTAACAGTTTGTAAATCCATCTTAATGAAAATGAATCAATAAGGCTACACAAACTAAACAAGAACGACAGCGACACATATCTGCTGAATTTTAATCAGGACTTTTTGTATAGTCGAAAAAAAATGACAAGTACTGACCAATTTGTTTCTCTCAGTGCTGGAGCGTCTGAATTAATAATTATTGATCAGCTGCTGAAATGAAATATCTGACAGATTTTGTGACTTAGACCAGCATTCACAGTCAGCGACGAAAGGAAATAAATTGAGACTGTCTCCGCAGTATCATATTATAGCATTCTATTCTATTTTTTTATAATTATTTATTCTCCAAAAATTAAAGCCTTAGTGTAGTGGAAATATGGACGTTATGCGGTATTTAGAATAAACATGGAACTGTGTGAATGAAAACACCATCAGTTGTGGTTGCCTGTCTGACACTTTCCTGTGTTTGTTAATTTGTCCGTATGGATTTCAGCTCATTCCATCCCTCTAATGTTGTGTTTTGTCAATATCTGGTCGCAGTGTTGTCTATTCCTCACTGCAGCGTATTTAATATTTACCAGCATCTAAGCCTTGTTAAAGCAAGATGAATTAGCCGGCTGCCGATGGATTTCCTTTCAGCTCGGGATGCACAACAGCGGAGTGACCAAGAGAAATCAAGGCAGGTGTAGGAGGAAGTGGAAGAAGTTTGTGGAGGCCGACCTACATTTGAAAATAAAACAAAGGGTTTCTGTGTAAAGCTTAAAATGAGCAACACTTCAAAGATAAAAAATTAAAGATTGACATATTTACTTTCATTGTAAAAAAACAATATAGATGCACAACTTTTTTTTCCCCCTCACCATCTGTCATGAAATTCCACTGAACTTTTTCTTTTTGTGCTGTCTTAGATTTTTTTTTTTTAAAGATGAGTGTAACGAACTTTAGAAGTTTACATAACATTTCTTCAGAATTTTGTAGAATTCTCTTATAATTTTATGCCTTGGGTGAAATATCATGAGTACCCTTCCAGATACTCAAAATATGTCATATATGTCACAATGACGTGTTAAAAATTTTGGCTCATTCCTTCCGACAGACCTGGTGCGACTGAGGAAGGTTTGTAGGTAATTTTGCTTGCAGACACATTTTAATATCTATCATTAAATTTTCTAGGGGGCTGAGATTTGGATTCTGTGATGGCTACTCCAAAACATGGAGTTTTTGATCATTTAGCGTCTTTGTAACTATTTTGGCTGCATTGCTGACGGTCGTTGTCTATTTGGAAGACCCATCTGAGTTGAACCTGTAATTTCCTGGGTGAGATTTTACATGTTCTTGGCACATTTTCAGTATTCAGTTCCTTCTGCATGAAAAACACAACATGATGCTGCCAGCCTTGGTCTTCACAGTTGAGGTCAAGATAAGCAAGCCATAGACATAGACAGAGTTTATTGTCATTCCATTGTACATTTGTACATTTACAAATTGAAAGAAATTTAGTTGCACATGTAGAACCATGAAAGTCTTCATCTTGGCAAACTGTAATCTGTAATGAGCTTATTAGATGTGAAATTGAAAAGTACTCACAAAAGCTTATACCTGTTTTCTTTCCTTGCATGAGCCAGTGTATTTTTCATTAGTGGGGGCTTGCACGGGCCCCCGACTCAGGAGCGGCCCCAAGCGTTAGAGGAGTTTGTGAGCTCGGCTGATGATGAGGCTGCACAGATGGGTTCAAGCCTGGCTCCCTGCTCACTCTTTTGTATGGACCCAGGTCTCTAATTACAGCTGATGAGTGTGTATGTGAGGGGGGAGAGGGGTGGGGAAGATGGAGTAGAGTAGACATGGGGGTGAGGGGGTGGAGGGGTTGCACAAGCAGGTGACAGGACGAGGAGAGGAACCTGTGGCAGATCCTCGGCACCATCAGGCACAACGTATCCGCAGCCTGACAGCTAATTAGAAACGACACGGATTTCTCCCAATGTAACAGATGTTGCCTAATCAGTCCAGCTCGGGAGAACCCTGCGCCAGCAACATTTCATGCACAATTTAACCATCTAAAAGGGATGAAATACTTAATGCATTGTAAGGCCAGCACAGCTGTTTCTCTCGTCTGCGAATCTCCCAGTCAAAAAATATGCATGTTTTATGTAACTCTAACCGAGTGTTTCTAATGCCATAATAGCTAAGAAAAAAAAAAAGAAAAGAAAAAATTGCTGCTACACATCTGCCAAAGATTTCAGCTCTGTTGATTTCTATAACTTTCATCAGAGGAACCAGATAGGTCGCAGCATTTTGTCAATCAGTAAAAACACACGAAGAAAAAAAAGAACTAAAATGTATCAAAGAATTATTGCACAAAAATAATACAAACTCGACTATGTCACAATATAATATAGTGTTGTAAAGTCTCAGTTCTCACACCTCATAGTTTCATGGTGTTTGCTATTTTAGTGAGTTGCAATCTCAGTTGAATCAAGTTATTCTTTGAAGAGCAAGCTGCTAATTATATCTATATGCAAACAGTACAAAAAACAAACAACAAAAAAATCCCAATTCCCAAAAAGCATGAAACTGTGATGGTAATAACATGTTTTATTTGCCTCAAAATCAGATAAATGTAAATTTGTATCCCCGCTGTTTCTTTCCAATCTAGTATTCTCAATCAAAATCCCCCCTCCCTCCCTCCTGTCTGCTGCAGTGTTGGCTGTATCTCCACAACGCTGCTGCTGCATTTTTATCTGATGCACTAGATGACAGGTAATCTAGTAATCTAGCTCAAAGTTCCAACAATTGCACACATAGAAAAGAAAAGAAAAAAAAAAAACGGAGAAAAAAAAACCCCTGGCTGATGAAATCTGAGCAGTTATCACACTAACCATTACCTGTCAAGCCCTCCGCTTCAATTTAAGGGTGCATCAATTTTCTGAAGAGGAAATCAAGGGCAAGGAAGAAAAGCGGTGCAGATAAACAGTGACAAAGGCCTCTTTTCTGCTGCTTTTATTTATGATGGGATGTTGTGTGTGGGGACCCGGAGCCAGAGCTTTATCAGACCAACTGATACATCTCTTGATAGCCGGAGGGGGGAGTCTTCACCCTTGATGAAGTGTTGCGCTCGCCAGAGAAGATTTCAAACTTAAAATGACTTTCCCTGCTCAAACGTGCTGCGAAAGACAGGAGGGAGTCCCTGAACGGCGTCTCGCTGAGGTGACACACTGAGCAAACAAAGACACAAGCTTGCGGGTCTGTGAAGCTTTCTCCACTGATGATGTGTAACAGTTGTTTTTCTCTCCTTTCTTTACTGACTATAAATATGTGGAACTTTTGCTTTATTTCCTCATCCATAAAATACTTTTTATGCATATTTAATCCAGTTTAACATCCAGTTTAACAATATCTTTATCTTTTTTTTTTATCATTGTTATAATTATGGAGCACTTGTGCGTTTGCAGGATTTTCTTAGTCTAATAGCCTCTTTTTAAAATAAGATTATTTGGGGGTAGGGGGGACATCCATCCCCAACAGACTCCTCCCAAAATGGATCGATCTTAATTCTAATTAAATTATTTTAAACTAATCAAATTTATTTTATCTCTTTTTTGGTTAAACAAAAAGTTAACTTAGCATCATTTCGTTCTCTCTAAGCCTTTCCTTCTTCACAAATAGAAATAAAACCAAATGTATTAAGCAATTGTGGATCACTAAATATTTGTGAAAAGAACCGAATCAATAAAAACTCAGTATTTTGTGGTTGACTATACGGGACCAAATGTCGTAAATGTAAACACTACTAAAAGCGTTCTTTGGTAGGACTATCTTCACCTTCACTGGTGAGCTGCCTATGTTTCTGCCACTGTTTCAAGGTTCAGGTCTTATTTTTTTTATCCTTGAGTGTTTTTGATGAAGGTATCGTTTGGACATTGGAAAAACTTAGTGACTTTTGTCAAGTTCAGGTTCAAACGGTGTGCTCCTGTCAGACACAGGCAAGCAGGTTTCAGATGATTCCCTACCATTCAACAGCAAAACATGTCATTATGTCTTTACTTCTCTTTTCATCCGTTTCTGTCCTCCTTTCATAGACTTTGCATTGTGACACACTTCCTGTTGCTCGGTGCAACACTACCAAGGAAATTAACTTCTCCCACGGTGATTGTCAGACTGTGATGTCCTTTCTCCATTCAAAGTCTGATTTGCTGTTTGTGTAATACACTGCTTACAATAGCTCAGCTTCCAAAAAAGTAACTAAATAAACAACAGGAAATGCTCTCGCTTATCTTAATGACCTTTGTGATCGTTAAGCGGCCAGGAGAGAGTGGCAGACAAAAATCGGATCACTGCAAGATTAAAAAATGAAACACATTAATATTAATTAGTAAACAAATGAATGTTGTATCTCATCAAAGTTTGTTCTTTTTTTTCTTTTTTAAATTAATGCATACAAATATTCTAGTAAGAGACCAGAATACAAACCATCAATTTTATAGGGCTCAAATACTGGTGTCACTTGTGTATAAATATGTCTACTTCTCATCACTATGTACTGTAAGTAAGCCACTTATGCCTTCTTAAATAGCTTTTTGTCAATGGCAGACAAAGAAATAAAAGAGAAAACGAACGCATGCTGCGTTTTGTGAGTAATAAAGGCACCTTTAAATAAAAATAGATTACTGACGGCGAGAAGCGCCAATTTGCTGCGTTAGGAAACGTACGAGACGCTTGTTCTCTCTCTCGCGGGTCTCATGGTTTATTGGTGGTATGTTAAGTGGGAGGTGGGACTCTAAACCCAGTGCGCTAATGCTTTGAAAGCTCTGGGTGGATCTGTGAGCTCATGTTGGACATATACAGACGAAGGGCTCCCATGCTGACAGTTAACAGAGAACACAAACACTGACCATAATTAGATCCATCTACTGTTATCGACAGGTGTGCTGAGACTCCGGGCTGGATCGATACACACACTGACCATATTGTTCCCAATGACCAGTAACCGTAAAAATTCATCTTATCATTAGTTACAGAAAAAATACTTAAATGTAACCTTCGTGTTAACTTCACAATGAAGAACAAAATCCTTTAGTTATGTTGAAAACTCTGATTGGGCCAATTTGGATTGGTTCTTGGGAACAGTCAGTAGAAAATAAGAAGAAAAACATTTTTTTTTACAGTAGATAGGAAGATCACCTGTTGTTGAGCTCAATCATGTGTTTCTGCTGCTTTATCTCACGTACAATATATAGGCGCTCTTGCATGAATGACTGGCCCACCACATCCCGCCCACCAAATGCTTTTCCCCCACTGAATAGCCCACCCTCAAAACACTGAATCCATTATGGACAATACCAAACACTCTCCCTCTCTCTGCCATTGACGTTTGACCCCCTCAATATCTTTCTCCCCATTCAGGATCACTGATAGCTTTTTGTTTGCCATAACTGCCCCACTTATATTTCCGTGGATGTGACCCTGGCCGTCTCTGTGTCTGGATGAGGTGCAGATGGCCAACTCCTTTTGAATATTTGACAATAAAAACCAGCACAACAGCGGCATCTTCACTGCAGAAAGCGTGGCGGTACACTGTTTTTTTTTTTGTTGTTGTTGTTGTTTTTGTTTTTTGTAAGTTCAGGCGAAGCTTAATGTGAGACACACATCATAATTGATACCAATCAACCCAGTGACAAGCAGAGTGAGGTTTGTGTTGCATATTGTCATGTCTGCGTCTCGGCTAATGACAGAGATGTGCAGCAGCACATGAAAGCTCACGGTGCTGAAAGGATCTGTCACTTTGCTGCTTTTCACTGAGTCACTCTTACTTAAACAAGAAGCTCTTCGAAAACTTCCAACACTTAATGAAAAGAATTAGCTGCGCACAACGCACGTCGGAGGGTGGTGTGAACACGTACAGGTTTAGCTGCTGTGAAGTACGGTGGAAGTTATATAAAAAGAAAAGATGAGAGTGTTAAACTGAGCAAAAACTGAGCGTGAACATTGCTTGAAGTATTGGCTTTTTGTCTTTGTGACAGACCGGCGCAAAGCAGCACATAAAGCAAAAGGAAGGTGATATGTGATGTTTGAAAACTTTAGTACATGAAGAAAAAAATGCCTAAAAGAAATTAGGTACGTGTTTTTCCTTTAGTTTTTCTATTAGCCACCCTGGTTCGGATCTGAAGTTAGATGAAGCTAACCTCAGAGGGCTGGTCTGTGAAGCATCATGAAACCAAGAAAAAAAAGCAGACGGGGACATAGACAGAGCTCAATTCAGGTCAATGAGGAAGAAAGTATTTCAGACTGAGGTGGAGGTTCACGTTCCAGCGGGACGTCGATGTATGCTTAGGGTTGTTGCCACAATAGAATAATTTAGATCAAAGCATATTCATTACTGGTTTGCGTACGCTTCCCATAAAACCTCACTAAGCTTGATTATTTTCCACATTCTAGACGTGACAGTCGGTGGAGATAGAAATCCAGAAGACGCACAGCTATCATTGCAAAGTACTGACTCAGAGGGACGATACGATGGAAACACATGCAACAATTTAAAGATTTTTATATGCAAAACGTTTTACCATTTGTTATGTCATTCAACTTTACAACTCTGCTCTGCGACAGTAGATCAACAAACGTCCTAAAATGTAAAAAGTGGAACTGCAATTAGTTGCTTAACTTTGTTGGGTTCAGCCTCAGATAGCAGACACAAGACATGATGAACGGATTTTAATATTTCTGTCCTTTAACCCGTAGGACCAGCTAATGTCTTTTGGGCCACCCCCTCAGGACCTGCTCTCTCTCTCTCACACACACACCCACGCACACACACTATCCTTGGTTTTTCTATCTGAAACACCCATGCTCACAAGCACACACACACCAGGAGAGAGAGAGGGCTGCAGGAGTCACAGTTAATGGGATTACCCCGGCAGTCCCGAGGCAGCCCTAACCTCACCTCCAGGTCCCAGTGTGGCAATCAGAGGCATCAGCATCCTTAACGCATCATGGAGAGTGCTTGTGATACCACGCTGTGGGGACCTCTGCTCTCTAACCTCTTAACACAGCAGCACTCTAACTGGAGTGACCTCTGCGGCTTTAAAGAGCTACCCCCAGAGGAGACCTAAAAGCAGCATCCACCAGGTCACAGTATAAGACGCCATTAACCCAAAACCTCTCGCCTGGACTCGGTGCGTTTAAAAATCTCTCCTCTGACAATCACAGCGGCATCAACACTTCGCAGGCTGACCCCATCGCGCAGGAGTCAGGATGCTTGATCTTTAATGCGAGGGTCACATCTCTAATGGATCTGTACTTGTGTACGCGTAGATGACAATGGGGAGAAATCCCAATTTTTATGCTGCTTTGATACTGAAAACAGGAGAGCTGGTACACATTCCTTCCTATCCACACTCCCAACACGATTACTTAGAAATGAAGCGGAAAATGGAAGCGATTTATTAACGAGACATTAGAGGCGCTTTTAATAACCTTTCCATCCTGCTCAGCGGGGAGCTGCGGATTACACCACACAGGTTTCGGTGACACCAGAAAGGAAGTCCCCCGCCGGGTGTGTGAAGAGCGCAGAGGGACACAATGCCCAGCCTGGGGTTCTCACATCCCGCTCTGGGCCCTCACCCTGGGGGGAAGGACAATGGGTTAAAAAGGCATGAATGTCCTGCCTATCCAGGATATAATGTAGGTGGCTGCCACTGGGTCTGAAAGGCCTGACAGAGCAGCGGAGGGAGAGGCACAAAGAGGCCGTAATAAAAGAGATTCCTCGGGTCAGTAAAGCATTGCATTCACTGTGGCCTCCATAGCTCGCACCCTCTCCGCTCACATTCACCCTCAGACTGCAACAGCTATAGGAGATATTCAAAACAGCAAAACTGATCAGTGAAGTGTAAGTATTGTTCTGTTGTCTGGGAATAAATCTAATTAAAAAGTCAACAAAGGCGTGCGCTTTCAGCCACGTATTCATATCTGGCACCTTTTCGATGAAGACTAAAGAACAAATGTCCAGAAGACCTGAGCAGCATCCACACTCGTTAAACCGTTCCCTTATTTGTGACACGGCAAACACAGATTTCAATATATTTCATCACGATGTTATGTGATAGACTGACACAATTAGCCTATTACTGGGAAGTGGAAACAAACATTTTTTTTTCTACAAATTGTGACCAAAAAAGTGTTTAAATTTGTAATCATGTGCCCTTAGTAAAGTTTGTGGAAACTCCTTCCGGGGCAAAAACGGGAGGAAAAGTTTTGGGATACAGTTCTGTTCATCTGCTGAGAGACATTTCTGCCCATTCTGCATGTCTGCCGTCTTCTTTGGTTTCCGTGTTGCTGTTGTTCGCTGATGTTTTCTAACAAACCTCAGAGGTTTTTCCAGAACAGCTGGATTCATGTTGTGATTAAATCAAACTCTTGCAGACTCTTTTTCTTAATAGCTGACTGAAAGACATTTGGACACGTTGGGGGTTTTTTAGAGTACAATGGCGGTAAATTAAAAAAGAAAAAAAAGTACTTTCATTTGCAAGCAAAATCCACATAGCATTTCCTTTCCACTTTACCATTATGAAATAGCATGCATCAATGTAAAATAAAACAAAATGCAAACTGTGTGAATACTTTTCCAAGTCACTGCATATTGGTAGTTATATCTACTAGAGCTAGTAACGCACTCGATAAGTTTTAAGGATGAAATGTAAGGCGTTGATTGGAGCTTATGTGAGTGCACACCAGACAAACAACAAAAAGGAGAGTTTAGACTGAGAAGTGTCACTCCCCTTAAAAGTAGAGGGAAGGATTAGAGGAATTCCTCGGTATCAGGTGACACATGTTCGTGCAGAGCTGTGAGAAATCCACAGCTTGATCAGGTTCTTTTAAGCAGCTGCTGTAATCACAAAGTAACCCTTTTTATTGACTCTAGCAGTTTGCAATTAGCCCCAAATCTAAGAACTGCTGGACAAACTTGCTTCTGACAAATCCAAATCATCAATCAGTCCAATTCATCAGCTGGGACAATCAGATAATGCACCGCAAGGAGACAAAGGGTGATGTCCACATTGACACATGTCTTTGCTGCTTCCTTAATCTAATTAAGGCAAATAAACTCATAACGGATATCCTTGGTGACCAAACCACCAGCGAGGAAGCTAATTTGCTTGCCTTGTTGTGGCTCCACAAACAGATAATGCTGTTTTATTACACAAAGGTCACCAGGGAAATTAACTTCTGGGGCCAGCAAATAAAAGAAAGGCCCCAGCACTCAGAATAACAAGTACACACTGATTACATTCAATCACGAGAGTCCCCACTTAGGACGAGACTCTGACCTTTCTGGCATCTCGTCGCGATATAGGATACGTAAACGGCAGGTTGAGGCCGCTTGAATGGGACCGTCCCCCGTGTTGTATTACGGAGACAATCTGGCAAGGCAGCTCATCCAGATCGTCCGTTCGCCAGGAGAAGTTTGATCTCAACAGCTGGATACAAATTCATGACCAGGCTCAGAGAATTGGACTGGTGGAAACTCAGGTGAATTCCCAACGAGTGAAAACTTTTAGCTAAAGGCCAAACTCTGCTTTTAGAAATCTTTTCAAGAAATCAAATCAAGCAATCATCTGCTGATAATCTACATTCAGCTCCTGTATTGTTTATCGTTTCAGGTTCTCCAACAAGCACCAAGTTGGATGTTTCTTTTATTATACACTTTCATTTCATTTTGCTCCCCTCTTGCCGGTGCAGTTAGTCACTGCCAACCCTCTTTGGTCATGATTGATGTTTACAGGTCATAGCAATGCTCTTAACTCATTACTTAGAAAGGGAAAGATGGGAGCACTTGCTGGAGTGAGATATTGCCGAGGAACACAGGGAGCTGCTTCAATGAAGAGACAGGGAAACTTAGCGTCAGTGTGATAATGGCCGCTGAACTATTGCATGTTTCAATCAATGGAGACAGAAGTAAATAAAAAACCAGAGGGGGAAGATTCGCCGGCATCGATCCTGCCTCAACACAGACCTTGCGGACAATCTATGGTTTGGGCCGGTGATGCTCCCAGTCATCCACAAAATCAATGAAACCCATCCTTTCAATAGCATCCAATTATTAGCACAAAGTAAAGGCAGCCTGCAAAGATAAATCAGAAAACTTTATAGAAAAACGACACCGACGAGACAAATGCTAATTGGAATGTGACTAATGGGTGATCCTAAAACAATACTATTAAAATCAACAACTCTCTGTCCAGAGTTTGTGTATCAGCAATACTTGTCCGATAGAATAAAAGAATTGCATGTTAGTATATTTTCTGAAGAAAAATTTACTTTTTGTAATATTTTTGCAATACTTCAAGTTTTGGCTTCTTCCAACAAAAAGAAAATCTTCATGCAAATAGAATAAATCATCAATTTATTTAGAATTTTACCTGGAAAAGTAAAATGCCATTTTTCTATGCATCAGCAAACTCAACGAAGAAAGACCACTGTTCACACATACATTTACTTTTTTTTCTCATCTAACCTTAAATCTGAATATTTTTTTTAAACAAGGGGGGGGAAGGCCACATTGACAATTTATTTTTAACAAAAAAAACAAAACAAAAACAACAAAAAAAACTGTGGCACAGTTATTGGCACCTATAATATAGAATTAATTACAGAATAAATCCATCCACAAACCATCTCTTATTTAAACTTTATATGTTGTACAGAGCTTCCATGATTTCTGAAGCTTGTTGTGACAGAAAGGCCTAGGCGCTTCAACACAGAGAAGACAAGAAAACAGGCCAATTCGGTAGAAGTAGGAAAAGTGTTTAATTTGTCACCATGAGAAAAATCTCCAGAGTTGCAAACTGTTGCAATGAGTGGCTCCTCCATCCATCCATCCATCCATCCATCCATCCATCCATCCATTGTGTTCTGCATTTTCAAAGTTTGGCTTGCAGAGCTAATTCACACCAAGTTTAATTTTGAACTGATATAAATGACCAAGTCCTGCCTCCTTATGTTGCCTACAACAGGTTGGTGATTTGAGCTGAAGAGAATAATGAAATAAAAAGTAACTTTTTGAGCAGATGATTTAACCTGGGGAGATTTGGTGTGAGCACTACTTGTGGTGTGACTCCCAGCTGCTGATGTTTAGCATTTCCTTCGTTTGGCCTCTGAGCAATAATCCTCATTAATTTCCCATCATAGTTTGTGTTAATTAAAAAAGCTACGAGTCTAATTGCCGTTTAATGTAATGATGCTAAATCTCATGTTCATGTGTTCAGCTCCACCCATCAGCAGCTCGTTACTCGGACTTGCCGGGTTTAATCAGATGGAGAAGGAAGACTCGTCTCTAATTATCTGCTCCGCTTCATCATTTAATCTTCCTGAAAAAGCTCTTCACATGTGCTGCAGCCTTAACTCATAATACATCTTCGCCGAAACAAGCAGCTTGGCCAGAAACTGCTCAACCAACGTAATTATTTATGTGAATATCAGTTTATTGAAATTTCAGAGAGAATGACTAAATGCTTTGTGTATTTTGAAAACATTTTTTTTTTTATCTTTTCTTACAAAAACTGCGAAACACTGAGACAAGAGATAGCCCATAATGATTTCATTGTTAATGTTAAAAACTTACAGTACTACACAAATACTTTTACAAGGCCTTTCACAATCACTTTTGGTTGAGTTTTAGCTCTTCATCCACTAAAAATAAGAGGTGTGTAGTTGGTTCAAACTGGGACAATGCTGTTTGTTCTTTAACTAAGCTAAAGCTGCAGTCTTTTTTCCAGTAACAACATTCATTGTAAGCATTTGCCCATATGTACCATCCAATATTTTTATACATTTACTATACAAAATAAGGTATTACCAGAATCACCTTAACTTTTTTCCCCTCTTTATTAAATTAGGAAGTACTCCAAAATCTGTTCATATGATAAGCCAGGTTCTGCTGGAGGCTACTCCATGTTAAAGGTGAGTTTTTCCTCTCCACTGTCGCTGTGTGCATGTTCGGTAAGAGTGATTACTGGAAAGTCAACGACCATGCAAGCAATTGTTCACTCTCTCTACATGCCTGTCCTGCTGCAAGTCAAGGAATCAATGCAGTCCTGCTAAAGGTTTCCACAGATAGGGTTAGGGTACTTTTTGAACTAATTTAGATAATTAACTGAGCTCAATGTGTTATTTTATTTTTATTTTTATTTTTGATAACTAGGATTAATTCCAATGTACGTGGGATTCAATTGGCATTTTTGTAAAGTGGCCCAAAGTGACATTTGCCGTGAACCGGTGCTAATTTGTGAGTTCACTTTAAAGGTAATTTGTCACATCACATTTAGTCTGTTTTTTTTTATTTTTTTATTTTATTTTTTTTATTATCTTCAAATATGTATTCTTTATAAGTCCGTTTTTTATATGTTTTATAATAAGACAAATTTAAAATATTTAACAACAAATTCTCAAACATTCTGAAACCAAGAGCGTAAGGAGTAATCTTTTTTTCTCTCCATTGCCTGAAGGGCAAGTGCAGTGCACATGCTTGCACCATGGAGGGAGGGCATAAAAGAAATCTGATTAAACAATTAGTGTCAATTAGCCCCGACCAAATCATTCCGCAAACAATTGGTCTCTGGTGCCCGGCTTAATTACGGGCGACTTTCAACTCCTTATCAGAAGCCACGTCGCCCATGATTCATGTCCGACTCGCGACTGTCCCTCAAGCACCATCAATTACCCACAAGTAAACAAAACACAAGGAGAGAGAGGAGGGGGAAAAAAAAAAAAAAAAGAGGAACCGAAGGAAACCAGAGCACAGGCTCCCAGGTCTGATTAGCATACCTCTGTGTATGTTCATCAGCTGCTGCACCAGGGTGGAAGACATAAGATGAGATTTTCAGTGTGATTCTGCAAGGGAAGATTTGCATAAATGTTGAAAAAATAAACTGATACCAACGTTGCTACTTCCAGACAATGTTGCTCTTTGTGACTCTTTAATTCAATTCAAGTTCAATTCAAAAATACTTTATTAATCTTTATTAAATTAACTTAATTAAATAGAACCTGTCTGTTAATGTTAAGAAGGTTAAAGATGCAGAAAAGCAACACATTTCTCAACACATGCAGGTAGTAAGAGATTTGTCAACAATGACAACTGTGGCAGAGTTCCTAAAATAATACAAAATACCTGTGTTATATTTGCCTAAATATATGTTGATAATTTTCCAAAGATGAGGGGAAAATGTTCTGTGGACTTACATGTCAGAAGTTGGACTGTATTTTGGATGGTATTTATCTTACTTCATCTGGCATAAAACTAACATTATTTTGAAAAAAATAAAATAAATAAATAAACATTATATGTGCAGACAAACATGAATTCAGTTCGCTACCAAAAAAATCCTGGAGGAGAATGTCTGCTTATCAGTTTGGGACTTGAAGTACATCAGCAAGTTCACCTACAGTATAGATCCGAACTCAAACTTTTGCTTTGGCCTAGTCAAGATTGAACAGAAACTCAAGTTATTCTTGCTGCAAAGTCCTCAAAGGTGACTGAATTAAAACATTTAATGCTTATAATATTGGGTTACAATTCCTCCACAGCAATCTGAAAGGCTCATAGTTAGTTACCAGGCTGAGGTAGCTGGTTTGGTTAGCTGTGAAAATCAGGAAAAAAAAACAAAACAACAACAACAAAAAAACAAGTGTAGACATACTTTTTCACATTTCTGCATATTGTCACCTGGAAAATAAAAGTTTCATTAGATTTCCTCTTTTGTTGGATATCCTGTGATAAACCATTTTAACATGAAGTTTTGAGGTGTGCCAGCGGAAACCCGTCTCGAAACGTGAGGTTAGAGATTTTAATGCACCGACACTCACACGCATCCCGAATGCACAGAACGTGTGAAGGAGAACGACAGCAGGCACTATGACATGTTAAATTACCCCGGTGATGTATGGCTTAATGAACCCCTTGTGTTGATCACGCTCCACATTAATCAACAGCCATGAACAGATTCCCTTATTTTCTCAATGCTGCCCTGATAAACTGCAATTTCATTTAACCTTGGACAGCAACTTTAATAGCTTCCACAGGACAACTGTCAATACTTCCCTGGGTATACAGTGATTAAATTGCAAGGCGAGAAGTGTGCCCAGGCTCTCCGCTCATCCTGTGCACCCCAACCACCCCCCCATCACCCCACCCGCCGGCCCCCTTCCTGCTTCAAGCTGCCCCCGACGACTTCGTCATCTTAAATCACAACTCGTATTTCCACACCTGCTGGAATCACTACAAATCATGTGCAAACTTGGTTACAAAAAAAACAAACTTCTCAGCAATTTATAAAACATCGCGTTTGAAGCCCCCGCTATTTCCATCACACTTGCCACCTGTTTTGAAGTTTGTTGTTGACTATGAGCTGAGTGGACAGGATAAAACGAGCCAGTGACAGGGAGTGACCCGAGGCCTGTCATAATGATTTTCCATGATATCCTCCACCCTTGTCAATTTGGCATAAATTACCAGCCATGAAAGGCCTGCTGGCTGATTAAAACCAATTGTCTGGGTAGGAAAGGACAAGGCAACCTCTTTATTATATGATAAACTAAGTTAATGGAAGAAGACAATCTCCCCTCAGGGAAATCGGATAGACTCTTAATTAAAGCATTGTGTTTTCTCTACAAGACGGGGAGATCTTTCCATTATCCTTGCATGCAACAGAGTGAAAACTTTCAGAAACCAAAATGTGATAATGCGAGGCAGCCCCCGCCAAGAAGAGCAAATACATCCTTCCTGTGTGAATACCCGACGAGAAAGCAATGACAGAACAAGGATCCTGTAAAGATTGTGCATCAGGTAAATTAAATCACCCTAAACAAATGATGCAAGCACGTGTTTTTAACAGATTTGTTTATCAAAATCAAACGTGCGACGCCTTATAATTACGCAGGAACACATCATCACTTCTGGAGAACATGTTTCATTATCACTTCGGCAGAAGGGAAAAAAAACAAAAACAAAAAAACATCACTGTTTCGACTTTGACTGCGAGCAAAGAACAAAGCAAGTTTGCCTCTCTCTCGATGATGACATAACAGCAGAAGCAAACATTTCTCTGCTCCTTGACGCTCGCCGGCTTCCTCCACCCACACTTGAGTGGTGACAGGCATACACCCGCACTTCCATTATTATCCAACACAACAAGAATGCCTCCAGGAGGATAATTACTGAAACTTGAAGAGCCGGGGCTAATCCTAAGTACTTCACTTTGTATGACGGCCTCGCTCGCCTTGTCTTTTAGCCTGCCGCTCACGCTGACAAAGTGCAACGCCGGGCTGAGAGTCAACAAGAAGACCCCACGGCCCACGGATGCAACAGTCGAGCCAAAATACGCCATTATCTTGATTTGTTATAAAGAGCTTGAGCTCGAAACGTACTTATCTATAACCTCGGGCAACTAAACAAGCAGTCGGAGACGATGCATTATAAAGATCCTTGTTCATAACCTATAAAGGGAGTATTGTGGTAATGAAGAGAAGAGGAAGTATAAAAAAAGCTATTTACAGTTCCTTCTAATGTATTGGTATACATACTGTATACTATTTGGATTTTATGTGACAGACCAATGTAAAAAGACTAAAAAATTACATCTGCTTGTGTTTTGCAGAATGTCTCAATCTGTCTAGCACATCCAACCATTTATGTCGAATATTCTCAAAATAACTCAGTCAGACTGGATTAAGGGGTTTTTTTTATAGTTCTGGACTTTGACTGGACCATTCTAATACATGACTATGGCTTATTCTAAAACCTTGCACAGGAGCTCTGATTACACTCTGCGTCTTAGTCCTGCCTAAAGGTGAACTTCCACCCCAGTGTCGTTTCGTTTCACACGAAAGCTAAAACATTGAAGTTTGGTCTCTTGTGATTAGAACACCTTCTGTCACATACGTGTTACAATCCCAATGGGGGAGTATTTGTCCAGCAATTTTGAAGGTTATAGGTTAAGTTCAAGCTTCCTCCTGTCACATGTCTTAACCCCATGTTTCCTACCAGTTTGTGTGCTGGTGTAGTGCAAATGGCTGAAGGAGTCTGTTCAAAGTGTTTTGAGTGGTCAGTATGACTGGAGAGACGCTGTATAAATGTAGTTCATTTCTTCTGCAAAATTTCCCTTTGCTTTTTTTCCAGCAATGACTTTCTTCTAGCCTATTTTCTGTAAAAGCTGGAAAATGTGACCCATGAATATATGTTGCTCCTCCTGTGTCATCTCTTAGCAGACTCTGTTAATAATGCTCTCCTTGCCTTTTTTTTTGGGCACATTTCCCAATGTTTTGGGAAATTTGCAGCACTGCTGTAACTCCTTCCATTTTTGGATGACGGATTGAGATGATTAAGATGAGATTTTCAAAGTTTAGGATGTTGTTTTCTACCCTAACCTCACTTTACACTATGCCACAACTTTATCCCTGAACTGCCTGCTGCATCCCTTGGTGTTCATTATGCTGCTCTGTCCCACCGAGGCCTTCACTCAACGGTTGTATTATTATTTAAAAATGTGTTGATTCTGAATGGAATTGGTTGCAGCAAATTTTATTTAGGAGTATCAAGCTACAATAGATGAACACAAGGGCATACCATGCTGTGTGGATTTTTATCAATGAAAACTATCAGTCCACTTCCTTCCACTTAATAATTCTGCACTGATTTATTTATTTTATTTATTTATTTTTTTTAATATCACATGAACTCCTACAAAATTTTCACTAAAGTGTGTGGTTGCGATGTGACGAAACCTTAAAATATTCAAGGGGTGTACATATTTCTGCTGTCAAACCTACCTTGACTGATGGCTGTTTAGACGGATCATTAACAGTCTTTCCTGACATATTCCCGTGAAAAGACCCATCACACAGCACCCACTGTAATTCTGAAGATCTTTGATATTTAACATACAATTATCCTAATATAGGGGGAGAAATGATGCCCATCTGCACCACCACTGACATGGTTTCCATGCAAACCATCAACATGGCAGCTGTGAACAAAGAAGCCACTGCCAGGGTTGTCAGACATAACAAACAACTTTAAATTAAAGCCTTTAAACAGCCTCAAGAGGGTAACAAGCTGGTGGGGGATTTTTTTTTTTTTTTTTATGACAATATTTTAAATTTTAATTTTGACCTGTGGGAGGCAATGATCAGTTTGTGCAGTTTTGGTTTGACTTAAAGTTGAAAGGCAGGAAAAAGTTTTTCACCGGCTGCGTCTATTCATCTCAGGAGGACGGGGTGGGATGGGGTGGGGACCAGAGCCTCCCTGTTCTGCCACACAAAGCAAGGAACAGCTGGCTGATCGATACCCGACAAAGGCTCAGAGGTTAGAGCAGTCAAAAGATTGTTAACTAGCCAATTTATTTGCCAGACGTTTATATCATTGCTTACGGTTCAGTGCACCCCTTCAGCGCGGCCGTGCTGCCCACCTGTGCTTGGAACAGTTTCAGAGCCTCTTCAGACACTTTCGTGACCTCATGGGCAGCCAAACACAGAGGGACGGAAAAAGATACAAGTGGCTCTGACTGGACTGTAAGTGTAGATTCCCTGCAAGTGCATGTGTATCCGCGGTACGTTTATGTGAACACAACACAAGCCACCCCGGGACCGGTACCACATGGCTATGCAGTCAGCACTCATGGCTGGCTCATGTTGTGAGATGGCCCAACAGGCTGGCAGAGAGGGGAGACCCTTTCTGTGGCTCACCCAGGCGGAGAGAGGGGCTTCCTGCACATCTTTTGTCACACCATTTGGGCCCTTGTGTCTGAGGCTGCCCTGCGCCTCCGGACCCACTTGGCAGCCGGTCCGCAGACGGACATCTGCTCTCTGCAACCTCCTGGCGAAAAGAGAAAACAACAACATGCAAACCCTGCTCCACTCTGGCTATTTACAGTGGCTTGAAAAAGTATTTAAACCCTAAAAAAATGTGTCACATTGTGTTCGAGTGCAACCCCAAACTTCAGTGAATTGTATGTAACAGACTAACACAAAGTAGGGTGCAACAGTGTAGAGAAAACTAAATATGCTCTTCAATTTTTTTTCCAAATCAAATCTCCATTTGTGTCCATCCCCCTTTACTTAGCTACCCTTAAATAAAAGCCTGTGCAAATCACTGATTTAAAAGCCTTGTCGGCAAGAAAAAACACACCACGTTTAATATCAGTAATCAATCTCAGCTGCTTTTTGGAGCAAACACATAGAAGATGTTGCTACAGTCAGATGAAACAGCTGTGTGGCTGTTTTTCAGCAACAAGCAAAACTCTTGTTTTGCTTGTTGCTGAATCCAGCTAGCATACTTTCTTTTAGTTTTATTTAACAAACTGTATTAACTTTCTATTTGTATTTGTGACCTATGTGCTGGCAAGCCACAAATGATTGCTTCCCTATACCTCCACAATAAAAAACGGAGTTCTCGACAGATGCCGATTAGATTCTTTGAAAATCTCCACATGAGGAAAAAGTGGCATAGTCAGTTCTCCATCCATGGCCATGACTCCTATTTTTCTTTTCTTCTTCTTCTTTTCTCTCTCTCTCTCTATCTTAGCTGCGCTGTGATTCTTCAGCACGCAATATTGAACGGACTTTGTTCGTGCTCAGCGGCCCAGAATAACTCGGTCATTATGGTAGCGAAAGGGACAGGTTTTGAGTTTGATTTCATGATGGTATTATATAGCCCCTGCATGCGCGCAAAAGGAGAAAGCCCTTCAATGGGGACATCTGTTCAACTGCGGCTTACAGTTACAGCCGTGCGCTTAGAGGGGAACAACCTGTGCGCACCAGACGAGCTGAAAAGCGGCTCCTGCTGAAATGCAACAGGCGACACAAGAAGTTTTGATGCACGTGTTGATAAAGAATAGCATGTAAACCTTACTTTCTCTACTCTCTGCATAGGCTGAGCAGCTGTGCTGCCTTGTCTGGGGTTATCGCAGTGACCCCTGATATTACTCTTTCTTGTTAGACCGCTTAGTAATTTGTCACCAGCGGCCAACACTTGAGCTGTGGTGCGAACGTCGCTCTCCAAATGCGCGAAACCAAGTGCACACGGTTGGAAAGTGTTGATTTCTTAAAAGAAAACCAACTATAAAAAATAAGCAAATAAAATAAAACGAATGATATGACTGATTTGTCGATATAGCATTCACTTAAAAAAAAGAAAGAAAAAAACCCAAAATATATGAGTTCAGGAGTATGAGTAAGAAACTGGGTTCAGCTCAATATCCCCCCGCCGAGTTATTCCTAATTGAATTGCCAGTGTAACATTTATCTGGCACCGTTTCACGATCACACCGGAGAGCAGGAGATGCTGGTGTTTTTCCTCCGCCTGACAGCCAACATCGAGGGTCAATCAATGCGCTGCAAAGGAGCGGTGGAGCGCGGTATGTAGGTTTTATTTCTCACCATCACTTTTTATTCGCTTTTTATAACGCTGGGACAAATTATTCGCCGCTTGATTTTTATACCTTGGCTTAGTTTTACAAATAAAATAAATAATAATAATTAAAAAAAAATACATCACAGTTTGATGTAGCTAATTTATACCCAGTGATAATAAAACAAGTGGAGATCTATTTTTACAAAGTCAAAATATAGATGTAATTTTATGCAAATTAGTGTCGTTTCCCTTTCATTTAATTTTACTTGTTGTAAATATTGGAAAGTATGCGTTTGGAAGCGTTTGCAATTAAACAAGATGCGTAATCCAAAATGATCAAGTCGCTGTGGTGGTTTCGCATCAGAAACAATCTTTACATTATTCACTCCATATTTTTCCTCGCACCTAAAGGAAATTCAGGGTGAACCCAACACACACACACACACACACACACACACATACACACAAACATACACAGAGAGAGAAGGAAGAAAAAAACAGCGGTTGTCCAGTCCTAGAAACACAGGAATTAATCAGATTGTCCATCTATCACGCTGCGCAATAAAGGAAGCGACACGGGTTAGGGCAGATGATGTGATGAATAATCCCTGGTCGTTTTAATTAACTTTTCCCTGTCCCGTAATGACCAAGCTGGTCAACAGACCCGGTCAATAAGCATGTTAATATCAAACAAATAAAACTGCGGATGATTAAAAACCTCCCGCGTTATTAAATTTGAAATTCAAATGAAATTTATGCCCCCAGCTCACACTGCATGCTAATGATCACAAACGCGCGTTGCCTTCAAGATCTTATTATGTAACACGAGCTTCTTACAGTTTTTCATTATTATTATTTCACCAAATGTCAGTGGAGAAAGCGACGAACCAATTTAATTTAACAGGATTGCTCTATTTTCAGGCACAGATTGGAATCACTTATTCTAACAAATTCCTAAAACCAAAACCCGTCTTGGAATTAGAAAGAAAATATATACTTTTTTTTATTATTATTATTATTTCTAATGGCTGTAAATCTTCTAAAGTCAACCACGCCGACCTCTCATCCTCTTCATCTGCTGCTTCAGATGAACATGGTTTATAATGAAATGAATAATCTCCCCCAACACACACACGCGTGCGCGCGCACACAGACACACACACACACAAACGCGTGCACCACCCCGGAATGCACCGTCTATAACAGTTTTAATCAAAACTGTCAAGGTAATTGGACACAATTACAGTGATGTGAAAGTTTGAGACGATGCAATATAAGTGCACGAGCAGAACAATGCAGCCTTTATGTCTTCTGTAATGCTCTGTGTATATTAAGTCTATAGAAGTTAAAACATGCAAATTCCCCTTTGAGGCAGAATAATTGTATAATTTTAAATAAATAAAAAAAACAAACAAAATAGAACAGAGTAAAAGATCCAAAACAACTTTGGACTTGGTTGGACTGAAGCAAACAACTGCGTCCCTGGTGAAAAAGGAGAATCTACAACTTTCTTCTGAGGATGATCTTAATTTCAAAATAGAAACTTTCAACTTTATTTTCTTCACTGACTTAAAGAAACTCGTACAATAAAAGGATGAAAACGGATACAAAAATGTGTCAACATTTTATTCGAAAAGTCTAATTAATATTTCTGAGTAGAAATTATATCTCTGTAACACCTAAGAGACACTAAGCTTAATTGGGTACATTTTAAAATTACGATCATCTGGTTTGTTTCCCCTCAAAAACTGAACAAATATAAGAACTCGGTTGTTATTATTGCATAAAATGTTACAGGAATCGTAAAAGAGGGTAAATAAATTTAGACCATGAAGGCATGTAGATCTTATTCCTGACTACCACAACTAAGATGTCCTGCTGAGTAACAAGGATTGGATCAGGTTTATGAAGTTTAGCTTGTTAGGAAGTGTAGTTTTAGCCTTAGCTGTATCACTAAAATGGTTAAAGCAATACAATGTTTCCAAAATGTAAACAACTTCTAAAACTTCTATTTCAAGAAATCAGAATACAACACCCTTTTTCATGGAAAGCACAGTTCAAGATCTAATACTCCCTGGTAGGAACTGCCTCCAGGTTACTGATGTCACTAGCAGGTTTGGCTTTAGCATTAGCGCTGTCATTAAACTAATGAATGAAATGCCATTGAAGCAGTATGAACTGTTAGAACCTGTTTTGAAAGAGTAGCATCTAACCTTTACTTATGAAAACTGCAACTTAATAAACCTACCTCGAGATATTTAGTTTACATTTCTGACTTTAGCATAGTCGCTGTCAACGAACTAGTTAAAACTTTAAAACAAATCTAAATTGTTACTCCAACACCAAAGTTCTCTGAATCACAAACATTTTTGAAATTGTATATATTTTTTTTACTTCTATAATATGTTCATTCATTGTGCAAAAATTAGAAAGATATCATCATTTTACTAACTTCTGACTGGACATACTGAACTGAATAATCCAACATCTTCAGATATATTCATATGAAAATATTTGCTTAATATATTTGTCACCAAAATAAAGTGCTTCATCTTGTTAGAATAGAACCAATATTGAATATTAACTTTACAAATTATTACTTTTGGTTAGCAATGTAATTACATTAATGACTAAAATTGTATACATTCCAAAATTCATTTTTTAAGTGTAGTTTTTGAGCTCATGACAGTTATTTACTGGTTTAAATATTCATCTTACCCCTCTAAGTCAGACAAAATAAAATTTAAAAAATAAAAAAATAATACCAAATGACATTTTTTTTCTATGTTTTCCAGAAATGTTAGAATTTAAGTTATTGAACATTACAAAATGTTTGATTTAATCTCTTTTTAATGGCTAAAATCAAAGATAACACAGAGTTCATTTTTATAGTGTAAACTGTCACTTTTTTTTGTTTGTTTTTTTTTTGTTTTGTTTTTTTTGCATGCTGGAGCTTCAGTACGGCTTCAGTATGGCCTGTTGCCTAACTCCGCAGGCATGTTTGATTGACCCCATATCGTGATCACTCCTCCTTCTTTTTCAAATTTATGTTATGAGATCTGTTCTGTAAATTTTCAATAAGTGCTGTTCCCCCTCCCTTAATTCCTCCTTCCTAATTCACTCTCATTTAACTTTACCTTCCTTCCGCTGTCTTTTATTATGGCGGGGGTGGGTTGGAGGGTGGAGAGCTGTCTGGGTAGGGGATGGAGGGGGCTCTTCTATCGATGACCTCACGGTTAGTATGTGGCAGTGCGGCGGGGAAGGGGGCAGCTGATTGGTCGCCCGTGTCACACAGCGCCACTTCAAAGCCAGAGAGGAGCCTACAATTGTGGAAGAATGGGCGGAACGCATCATTGTATTGCACACCTCTAAAAAAAAAAGTAGAAGAAGAAGGGGGGGGGGGAAGCAGCGCTCCTGATTCATAAATATAAAAAGATCCTCTGAGGAGGGCAGTGTTTTTGTGTGATGGCAACTTCACTTCTAGGGGTGAGTCGAAAAAAGGGACTTTCTTTCTGCTTTTAATTAGTTCTTGTCATTGTCCTGCCGTTTGGAGGGGGATTAAACTTACTGCAGCAGAGCCAGTGCGGTGGTTATACTTTCAGCAGCAAGTTCGTGGAAGTTCTGCTTTATAGAGCTAAACAAAAAACACGCATGGTTTCGCTCGTGTTCAGGTTGGAATTTGTCTGCACTTTGACGTTGTTCTCGATCAGGTAGGAAGTGATGAGAATCTTAGAGTAGAACTTTAAGCAAACTGCCGCCAAATACACAGTATTTTAAAAAAAAATCATTTGAAACATTGTGAGCAGTCCTTTTTCTGAAATATTGCCATACACATCTTCGTTTTAACCTGCTAAAGTTTTAAACTTTGCACAGTGTGACTTAGATTTTTGTTTTTGCGTGTGTGTGCGCCCTTTTAGGAGGAGCCGAGGTTAGGATCGACTCCTTTAGCCATGTTGGCTGCAACATGCAACAAAATAGGGAGTCCGAGCCCTTCACCGTCCGCTATATCGGATAATTCCTCGTCTTTTGGGAAGGGGTTCCACCCGTGGAAGAGAGCCGCCGCCAGCAGCTGCAGCCTCGGCTCCGGCCTGTCCAGCTTCGGGGTGTCCCGGAACGGATCTGGCATTGCCTCGGACTCTTTCGGCAACAACGGCTCCAGCGGATCCAGTGCCTTCTCTCTCACGTCTGGCACGTCGTCCGGCTCCCATTTCGGAAACGATTACTCCGTTTTCCAAGCCTCGAGCAACTCTCAAGAGTCCAGCCATCAGCCGGTCTTCATCTCCAAGGTGCACACTTCGGTGGACAGCTTGCAAGGCATTTATCCGAGGATGAGCGTTGCGCACCCGTACGAGTCCTGGTTCAAGTCATCCCACCCCGGGATCCCGGCGGGAGAGGTCGGCACCACCGGAGCTTCTGCCTGGTGGGACGTGGGAGCAGCGGGGTGGATTGACGTTCAGAACCCGAATGGAGCAGCACTACAATCGTCCTTACACTCCGGTGGACTGCAGACCTCCTTACACTCTCCCCTCGGAGGATATAATTCTGACTACTCCAGTTTAAGTCACTCTGCTTTCAGCACGAGCCCCTCTCCACACCTGTTGACAACCGGCCAACACCTGATGGACGGTTTCAAGCCGGTGTTACCCTCTTATCCGGACACGAGCCCCTCGCCGCTAACTGGAGCAGGTGGGACTATGCTCTCGGGGGGTCCCCCTGCAGCATTAGCGGGCTCCCCGAGGTCCTCCGCTCGACGGTACTCGGGCAGAGCCACCTGCGACTGCCCGAACTGCCAAGAGGCGGAGAGACTGGGACCGGCGGGCGCCAGCCTGCGGCGGAAAGGCCTACACAGCTGCCACATCCCCGGCTGTGGGAAGGTGTACGGCAAAACGTCGCACCTGAAGGCACACCTGCGGTGGCACACCGGCGAGAGGCCGTTCGTGTGCAACTGGCTGTTCTGCGGGAAGAGGTTTACGCGCTCCGACGAGCTTCAGAGGCACTTGCGCACACACACCGGCGAGAAGCGCTTTGCGTGTCCGGTGTGCAACAAGAGGTTCATGCGCAGCGACCACCTGAGCAAGCACGTAAAAACTCACAGCGCCGGGGGGTCCGCTGGCTCCGGCTCCGGGGGCAGCGGGGGGAAGAGGGGCAGCGACACCGATAGCGAGCACAGCGCGCCGGGGAGCCCTCCGTGCCATTCCCCCGACTTGTTGCACCCACCTGAATCCACCCAGGGAGTGGGCATGAATGGCCTCTAAAACTACATCATGTTAAGTAAAAATAAAATTGAAGAAGAAGAAGAAGAAGAAAGAAAAAAAAATGCAAACGAGTGGACATACTTTAGTGTATGCGATCAGCTCTATCCTGACTTGTCAATTAAGTGTTTAAGTCTGCAATCTGCGTCATTTCAGCTGTGCCATCAAAAGCGTCAAAATTAGTGACTTCAGGCGTGAAAGTGAAAATAATCTCTTGAATTTCTCAGTATGACATGAAAAAACAAACAAACAAACAACGCTTTGAAATATGGAGGCCTTGGAAAAGTTGCGCTCCTGCTGTCAAAACTGTCCTAAAAAAAAACAAAAAACCAAACACTGGCACTTTAATATCGAGNTTTAAATTAATGCACCAAAAATGCCTTCATAAAAATCATCCATCAGATCAAAGATAGAAAGGACAACACTGCATCCACTTCTTGTTTAATCAGTATCCTAGACTGTAAAAGAAAAAGATCAGCACTGAAATGATTCAGATAATTTTAACAGATTTTATTCTTTGTTTATCTAGAACTTATCTTCTATGTTCTGGATTTGTTGTGTGTAGTAAATTCAAACAACTAATATGTAATCAAGACAGCAGCTCTGCATGAAAGGAATATAATAAAACACTGAAAGGGCATGAAGATGGTTGCATTAAAAATAATCTCCAAAATGACTGTCTGCTAAGTAGTAACATATGGCCAGGTACAAAAAAAACCTGCCAAGTCCACCTGAGGAAAAAAAAAATAATCCAGCTGATTGTATCCAATGCTCTGACCATGCAGCCAATTGAGTCTTAATTGTAAGACTCTCTTATGAGCAGTCTTCAACGTAGTGCAAAATCTGAAAATGGCTGTGAAGAAATAAAATGAAAATGAAATAAAAGACTGATGGTGCACAAGCAGCGGTTTCACAGCCATAATCCTAAAAAAAAAAAAAACACAAAAAACCAGACACTGGCACTTTAATATCGAGCAAAAATGCGTGTGTGTATGTGTGTGTGTGTGTGTGTGTGTGTGTGTGTCTGTGTGTGTGCGGTTTTTTTTTTCTCTTTGCCACTGCTCGGTTGGAACAAATATATTCAGATTTTGTGTAGAATGGTGAAATTATGAACATTTTCTCTGTTTAACATGTTCACTCAACAGCCTGCAGATTAGTGCGCTAAGTTTTCTAGGCCAGTAAAAGGTAACTTACACTTTACTTTGCTGCAGAAATGTTCTGTACATAAATGTAGGTTAGAATAATTACAGCCCAAATGTAAAGGTGAGCAATGTATTTGTCCAGGAGACGATTTTTGTATAGGTATTTCTAGTTGTATATGAACTCTAGTAAATATTTGGAAAAAAAAAAATAATTATACGGATATGTACTTTGATTTTTTTTTTTTTTGACCTGTTATGAAATGTATTTGTGGGGAAATATTTAACCACGGTTTTTTCTTATTTGTCTTTTGTTTGTTTGCCTTGTATTTAGGGGATCTCTCATTAGGCGCACTTTGAATTTATTTGTATGGTTTGAAAATCATTTACTGTTTACCCGCTCGTTTAATTTAAGTAAGCATGTTGTAAAGTGATTTTTAATTTTACAATGATGATTTTCCTCTTTTTCTCTCGCTCTCTTTCTCTCACTGAGAATGGCTTTTTATGTGAGCCACTCAATAAAGTCAGTATGAATTCAGAAGCAACTTTATCGACTCGGTTTTCTTTTCTCCATTGTTGAGTCGATAAAATCAATTTATTCTATTAAAAAAAACACTCTAAAATGACGATTTATCATTTTAAATGTGCAAATGTTAATGTTGAAATATTTTATGTGTCAGATTTTGTGACGTTCAACTGGTTGCATTAGCTGATTTTTGTTGTTGTTTTGTTTTGCTCAAACCAAAGCAGGAAAAGTTGTGCAGCGAAAAACAATTATTTGACTTCCAAAGAGGAAGTAAATACTTGGCATTTATTCAATATTTGAATTAGACAGAAAATGGTTTTCTGCGTAAATATTTGAATCAGGCAGAAATTGATCGGTTTTAAACTTTTAATCGACTCACTTTATATATAAACCTAAAACCCTTGAGGAGTTTAATCACTGCACTCAATGCGGAAAACAAGATTTTGCCACTTTAAATCAAAACCTTTATTTAATATTGCATTTTGCTCTTATTATAATTGCTCTCTTTGTTACATTTTCCTTTTTTTCTGGAACATGTTTTTTTTTTTTTTTTCAAGCGCTCAGCAGATTAAAATAAAACATTCAATTTTGTTAATCACGTTCAGCTGCCAGCAGCTATGGAGACGGTTTTAGTTTTTATGAGTACATATTTAAATCGTTTAACACAGCCTATATCCCTAAAAAAATCTCACATGAAGAATTTACTAAAACAGTGTTTTTTTCTTACTTGTTATTAGCCCAATGCTATTAATTGTGAGCTACAATAAACTCTACGAAACTAAGCGTAAATCCACCATCTTTTTAGAGAACGAAACGGTCTCTTGATAAATGTTTAAAATGCATTTAGTCAATTTGATTATTTCGATCTTATGCTGTGCCGTACTCTGGTTTATTTGCAATGCAAAATTAGAGGGGTGCGTGTGTGTGTTCAAAGCTTTCCTTCTTATTTAGCATGATTTCTATTTTCTGTAATTACCTTCAGAAGAGATGTCTCCTGTTCAAATTCAATGGTTTTGTTGTTCCTGGATTTAATCAAATCCACAACGCGGATGTTTACAGGACGCAACATCCCTCCTTTAAACTGTAAAACCATAAAATATCTGAAGTGAGGTATAATCTTGGAAACAAATATGTTTGTTTTTTTTTCTTATTGGGTCAAATATTGTTTTTGAATCTTTAGTCTTACAGTGTGTGAGTATCTTTCAAACTTCTGCTATCTGCGGATTCCCATCAACACATTTGCAGCGCCATCTAGCGTTGTTTAACCTGTCAGCATGTATATTGATCATTGTGTGAAACGCAGAAGAGAAACTTTGAAGAGAGGAAGCAGTTTGTAAAATCCCTGCATCGTAGTAACTTTTGATCAACTTTTTGCAATACAAGCCAATATTAGTTGAAAGTAATAGTTTTGATTTAAATAGATTTCAAGCTGAAGCCCGAGCAGCAGTCGATCTGTATTGGCTCTGTGTTTGGCTGTCACACATGTCAAGGTTTTAAAACAGGCGTGAAATGTGAAATATGTTCCCTGCTCTTTTTTCTAACTTTGATTATTGATCCACCATTAAGGCAAAACTAAATGATCTACTTCTCCAATTCACAATAATTTGCTAATCTTGCTCAAATTTATGATACAAAGTCACTCGGTTGTATACATTTCTAACCCTATTGATGTTTCTAGGTGGAAAAAAAGGCCACAAATGACAATAAAACAATTGCAATAATTTTGTGAAGTCATCGTCGATAGCTACAGGGACAACCGATCCTATTATGACAAGCTATTTGTCACTGCTGCAGGGCATTTACTCTTTGCTGTAATTAACAAACAAAAAAACAAACAAAAAAAAAAAACTGAATGCCAGTTTTGATCCGCTACAGTAAGATTTGATTTAATAAAGTGAAGCCTGCTGTAGGATGACTCAGTGATGGACAATTAATGTAAAAGTAAGTAAAAATCCAACCTTGGTCCTCCCCTAAATTTTGTGGCACAATCTAGATCTTTTAACTGCTATAAAAATCTGTATTTAAAAGGAATCTGTCTGGTTCTTTTAGGACAGTTACTCAGAGTGTTTCTATATTTGACTTTATCTCTCAAATTACTTTGAAGTACTTAATAATTTAGCAAAGAAAGAGAGTAAACGTAATATTACCAGATATTCCTCAGTATTTCTTCTTATCATTACATAAAAAAAACTGAAAAGTAGAATGCTTTAAATTTGTGTTTATTTCTTCAGATTTTCTTTTGTCAGTCTTGTATTGCGATGCACAAGTTTCCAAAAAAACAAGCACAGCAGTTTTGTTCTGATCTCTTTAGAGAAAGCAAGTGATTCTAAGATTCAAATCAAAGAGTTAAATTTTGGCTAATTATATGACGGTTTTTTATTTTTATATATATATAGTGATATGCTAATGTGGCACCGTATAAAATGACCTTCGACCTGTATCCTCAAGAGCCTGATTAAAATTAATTTTAAAAATCTACAGAGCAGTTTTTAAATACAAAAGAAAATTTCAGGTGATGAAACAAAATTGTTTATTTTCATCCAAATACGACAAAAAACCTTATTTTCCTCCCTTACTTGAATAGCTTTTATTTGATTTTTCCTAACCATTTTAAAAAAGTTTCCCTTTAAAAGTACAAAAAAAGGAAAGAAAACAAAAATAAATCAAGTTGGAAGCTGTTTAAATAAAAAACAACAACAAAACACACAGAGAAAACTATCAGATTTAATCTGAAGACTCATTTGCCCCGCATGTTGTGTTTTCTGCCTTGTGTTGTTGCGTTATTATCACCTTCCCAGACTGTTGTGGTGTCAGTTGGTCATCAGAGGAACGTCCAACCACAGGCCTGATTTAAATTAAGATGGCCTCAGGAAGTGCCCGAGTGCCAGGAAAAGGAAAAAGGAAGGAAAACAGCCAAGTGGGGATGGGGAGACCACAAGAAATACCTCCCAGCTTTGAGTCAGTCTCTTGGAAAACAGGATGGTTATAAAGCCAAACTGCACGAAAGCATTAGTGATTTTAATGATATATCCTGTTGAATAAAGCTTCAGCTGAATCTTATGACACGCTGCTTTTTTTTTTTGTTTTGTTTTGTTTTGTTTTTAATCCCCGTGGTGTTCTTGCACACCTCTCTGCGATGATGCATCTGGGGCCAATTTTGTGGTTTGAACCGCCAACCACACTGTCATCAAGCCAGCAAGTCTCCTGGGAAAAGCAGTTGGACACGTTCCAGAGGTTAGTCCAAATAATTAACTGTAAATTCAGCAAGACTGCCAAGGGTGTGTTTGTGCAGTATGTTGTACAGTTTAAAATTAATTTACATGACAGCCGGGAGTGGAATATAACCTCAGAGTGAAAGGCTCCTAACATGGATTTAACAACATTATTTCATGACTCAGTAAAACAAATATTAGGCCACTTCAGCTTCAAGTGTATAAATCAATAATAAAAAAAAAACACACTTCAACCAGAGACAAATTAAATATTTTCTTTTTTTTTTACCTATATGCAAATAAATAGTCTTCAAAATTCTAACCGTTAACACAGATGAAAAAAAAATGTCACTCATGTGAAAGGAAACTGGGTGAAAATGAAAGTAAAAATAAAAGCCTAAGCTATGCAAAATTCCTGTGCAAAGGTTATTCATGGTACCAACCACACACACTCAGCAGGTAGGTTAACCACTCCTCTCAGAGTGCCACTAACAGACAGCAGCATGTCAAGAATTATTAGTCATACAGCAGCAGCACAGCTTGTGTTCTTCTTCTTCAGATATAAATTAGCACATTTGATAAGCCTTCAGGGGGATAAAAAAAAAAGAAAATCTAACCTTCAGCCCCGTACACAAACATTTTTAGTCACAAATGCTTGGCTTAATAAAAGATGCAGATAAGTTTGGAAACCAAATGCAATTGCGCCTCAAGAATTATGCACCGGAAGAACAGTGAAATGGCGCCATCAAGTGGTTACTATGAGTAACTAACATTCTTTACTTCCCTGAGCGATTACCTGGACATGCAAATATCCCTAAGTAAAATAAAACCCACAAAATACTATGCATTTGTGAATAAACACAAATGCATTACCTATGTTAATGAAAAAATAATAACTCACAACAACACTACTGTGGTTTATCCTATTTTGTTAGAGAACACTGTAGAAGCACTGCAGCAATAAAAGAAATAAGGTAGAAAAGTTTTTTTTTTTTTTCAGTATCACAGGACTTAGACAAAAACAATTTTCTTCAGACAGTGGAGTAATAACTTGAAAGGAGATAATCTACTTAGAAATACTTAGCTGCATTCCTTAAGAACTGCTTATAGAAACAAGGCTTTCACTTCTAGACAATACAAACAACTGAAACCTGGATATTTGAGGATTTTTTAGTCGTAAAGATCAAACTCTGTTTACAATCAATGTGGCACAGAGTATACTAAACCCTGTAGTGAGATTAAATATATCTGTTTTGTTACTGAAACTGTTTCTGGTTGTGATAAAGGGAGATGAAAATCTGGTCAATTCTAACAATAACTTAATAGCTAAAGCCAAGCGGGACAGTAGTTTCTACGCTTGGATAATTTACTTCAAACAGCAGGAAACTAGCCCAGTATGTGTAGGCTAAATGTCTGTGCAACCTGTCAGAGAACAATATCCCTGTTACATGCTTATCACCAATCTCTCGCTCTTGTCGAAACTGAAGCAAACACACAGTTTCAGGTGTTCATGGACGTAAACACGGTGTTGCACTCTGGGTAATGTAGTTACCGCGCGCGGAAAGCCACTCCTCCGCATGCGTCCCTGTGATTATTTAAACTTCCAGTCCCAAAATGCTCTCTGCGTGGGAGAGCAAACAGAGCCGAGGAGGGGCTGGTGATCTTCTTTGAAGCTCAGAGTTAATGAGTGGAGACAGGTCTCTTTCAGCGAATAAAACATCTGGTGTTGGCGGTAAGATTCAGCTTTCGTTTTTTTATTCCAAACTAAATGTGATTTTTCTTTGGAACTGAATAATAGGAAGCGTGGGTTTTAATGGCAGGCTTTATTAATCTGTAACTACTCAGTGGGTTGTTCACCTGCTCAGACTTTACAGTGACATTTAGTGTAAAAGTTAGAACAAGATCAGTAACCCTGACTTTTTTTTTTTACATATAATGTAGCAAGCAAAGCATGTTTATGGTCATATTCATTGGATTATTTATTTAGGAATAAACGTGGTTCTGTCAGTCTTCCGAACAGACTGTTTCCCTTGTAGTTCTGATGTTATTTGGAGCTCATTGAGAAGCAACCTCTGTGTCCTGTGCTCAACAAGACCGACCTGTTTTTGTGCACTGATGTAAGAAAACACATAATTAATGACTGACTCACTATGCCAACTGTTCAAAAGGCTGTGTCATTTTACACAAGAATGACACGGTGAAGAGTTAAGGCTTTATTCTGGGGTTTGAAACACTTTCCTACTAGACAAACAGAGAGGAAGATCTGAGACTTCAATAATAACTTTAGTCAGAAGGAAAACATTTGAAAGCCTATAAACAAGCAAGTAGCTGGTAAGCAAGTCCAACTGATTATTATTCTTGATATTATCCCACTTGAATCAAGGGGTTTGGCAGCCGAGGTTAATTTGAATCTACTTTTTGTCATCACTTCATAGTGGAAAAAACAATGTGAACCGGTCCAACAAGAATATAAATGTGTGATGAATGTAAGAGGGACTAAAAACAGGCTTTATTGTACTGTGCAAAAGTTTTAGTTCACTGTTTTTGTGTGTGTGTGTGTGTGTGTGTGTGTGTGTGTATTTTTCTATGATTCTCTCTTCAGTACTGTTCAGTACTTGATAATAGATTTTGAACTGTATTCTTTAGACAAGGGGTGGGGTGTGGGGCAAATGAATAGGTAACAGGCTCAAGCCTGTCTAAATGTTCTGTCATTGAGAAAAGAGACAAAAACTTGTCACAGCCACAGGCCCTGAAAGATTTATCATCCTTTTGGTTAAGCATCCAGTGAATCCAATGTTTGTTTGTTTTTTGTTTGTTTTTTTGATAACTGTCATGATGTAGTTACTTGAGGGACCCAATTGCAGCAGGCTTGAAATGTTGAGTTGTGTGGAATATTTAATAAGAAAAAGAAGAATAAACAAAAAAAAACCTCACAAGAAAACAAGGAACCCCCCAAAAAACCATAAACCATAAATCCAGGGGGAGCAGACGAGAAAATAAACTGAAGTAGATGAGAGAATCCGGAGAGGAGTGACTGACAATGACAGGCTTACATACTTTTGGAGGTTGAATGCTGAACAAAAGGTCTGGGCTGATTAACTAACTGATTGCGGAAGTATTGAACTATAAGGGAAACAAGAACAAGGCAAACCTAAAGAAAATAAGAATGTAACACAAGATAATAATGCACCTAGAATGAAATTAAACTACCAAAGCAACTCAACAACCCGGAATCCTAACAACAATAGCTCTTTAGGAGTGACACTGTTAAGAATAACGTCTTATTTCAGGCCTGTCAAACTGTATTTTGTTTAGTTCTGTCTACAAATGACAACAAATTAGCAGCTTCTCTATTGTCAAGTTTCACTAACCAATTAATGTCTGGTTTGACTGGGTTTTTGTGACAATTTGCTGGTAATAGAGTTCCTTGAAACCTCATGTTGTCTGTTATGGATTGACTGGGTTGAGTGGAGAAACCTTATCAGTGAATGGATTATTCATAAATTAGACTAAGATATCGTAAACAAACAAAATACATTTTTGTTCTGATCATTGTTTATCATTAGTTTTCTCAAATTTTATGATTCCTTGTAGGAAACATACAATTGTGTCTTGCCAGACTAACTGTATCTGAGGACAAACATTAAGCTAATGCAGTTCTCCTGTTTACAGATGACAACATGGCAGCTGAAAGGAATATGTCATTTCGTCGGGTTGGAAGTATGATGAGGAGTAGATCTGAGGGCACGTTAATTGATCTCAGTGATGATACACCATCCAGTGATAACTTGAATGGTAAATATCTAGACAAAAATACTCAAAGATGTTTCAATATCCTAAAAGACTTACTGACCGAGCTCTCCTGTCTTAAAGGTGGCTTTGTACCGGGAAGAACGCAGACATCAGACTGGCAATTTTCACGTCCAGAAAAATCAGTGTCCTCTCAAACCAAAAACCCATTTTGGAAAAATCTATCTGGATCCAATCCATTTCTTGACGATATTGTTCACATTGGCACATGTGAACCAACTTTCAATGGGTCAGAAGTAAAACAAGGAGAAACAGCACATCCGGATGATGGTAATGATGACGGCACGAGCATATCTTCTGATGAAGGCAGCATTGGGAACTTCAGTGCGAACAGACTCAAAACCAGCAACCAGTCTGGGAGATGGAGGAGTGCTTCAGACATTCTCAGTGATCTGGAGAAAAAGGGGCCAAAATTTAGGAACGACTCCAGACCACCTGGGCCTGTGCTGAGCCCAGACTTTGAGTGGCTGAAGAATGACAGAGAGGCCTATAAGATGGCCTGGCTGAGCCACCGGCAGCTGACCCGCTCCTGCCTGGACTTAAATGTGATGAGTCAGAGCCCTGGGTGGGCCCAGACCCAGGCCACACATTTTCAGGTTATTAGCAAGATCGACCACAGCGGCGGCTCGGTACAGTTACCTGAGTCCAAAATTAGCATTCATGTCCCACAGGGGCACGTTTTGCCTGGAGAAGTTCAGGAAGTGACCCTGAAAGCTATGCTGAACCCTCCTCCTGGCCTCAACAATAACTCCATAACAACCATGAGCCCACTTCTCGAGGTCCTTCTGAGCAACATCAACACAAAGGAGTGCTTGTCCTTGGAGATGAAACTCTCAGGGGAGGTAAAGGACAACCCTGAAAGTCAGGTGATGACCACCGTGTTTGGAATGGTGTCTAACAAACGACATGGCCCGTACACCAAAATGAACGACTGTTACGTTGACAAGAATGTGATTCGGATGAAACTCCAGGATCTGAAGACACATTTTTTCGTGATAGCAGTGGCAGAGGCCTCTGCTCTGCAGCCACCCACCACATCAGTTTGGGATTACCTCAGTCGGCAAATCACCGTTGCGGTCTATGGCCCAAGGTTCATCCATCCATCATTTAAGGTTGTAATAGTCGTCTGCTGTCACGAAGATGTTCCACCTAAGCTTCCTTTCTCAGATGTATGCAAAGGTAATAAAAACCTGCCCCCGCTTGTGCTGCAACTTTGGGGGAAACACTCATTCAAACCAGACAAGTTGAAGGACTTTACTGTAGGGGTGGATATTAAGGGCTCGAACTTTGGAATCAACTCTGAGGACAAAGTGAAACACGTCAGGCAAAGTCAGCTCAAGATTGGGACAGTTTTGCATCTACCAATATCAATATCTTGCCCTAGGAAAGCAGAGATGACTCCTTTTCAGTTAAACATACAAGTGGTAGAATCACACTCGTCGTCAACGACAGCTGACTTTCAGGTTTCTTCCCCTCCTGCACCACCCATCAGGTCAGAGAAGAGGCAACCAAAGAATGTGGAAATAAAGACTGATATTGCAACAACATTTTCCATTCCAGAGGAAAGCGATTCAGATTTACCCAAATTCAAAGACACGCCACTGACCCTGCAGTGGTACGGGGTAGCCCTAAAGACGGTTTTACGTCAGCCACGCGTTGAATACCTCCTGGAGTATTTTAAGGGTGAAACCGTGGCTCTGCTTTCTAGAGAAACCGTCAGGTCAGTTGGTAATTTGAAGGTGAAAGAGTGGTACATCGGATCCCTCAGAGGCAGAATTGGCTTGGTCCACTGCAGAAACGTCAAACTCATAGCAGTGGAGCAGGTGATGGACTTCAGTGATGCTCAAGTGACCACAGCAGTACTTTTGAACAACATGACGCTGCCCTTCAGGAAGCTCACGTACATGTATTCTGCCATCCAGACATTGGTCACACAGCACATCACAAGCTGGAGAGGTTTCGCAGATGCTTTAGATTACAAAAACGAGCCTCTGCAAACAATTAAGAGAAGATATGCAGAAACTGACGCTGACAAGATGGATTGCGTCCTGGAAATGCTGAAGGAGGACTGCCACAGTGAGAGGTCAAGGAAAAAGTTCCTGCATGAACTAATGGTGGTACGTGTATAAAAAGGGCTTTCAGTCAAATTCATCAAACTCATGTCTGTCCATTCAGCATTGGTAATTCCTTTCTGTGCCCTTGTAAAAATATTTTTTGTGTTTTTTTGTTGTTTCTTTTTCATCATCAAGGGGCTACTGAAGATGAACAATGTGAATCTGGTGGCTCAGCTCATTCAGAACATAGTCATTCTGTCGACTGCTGTGGAGCTGGGGATTCGATGGCGGGAGCTTGCAGAGAAGATGGGAAAACTAACCAGCGCTCAGATAGCTGCTTATGAAGCTCCACACCGAGGGAAGAACGATGAAGTCAGTCAGCAGGTCAGTTTAACAGTCAGCATTATTCCTTCCTGGATTTATCATGTATCACCTATGTGTACATCTCAATAAACTAAAACATGAGAAGTTAATTTCTTATTAGAAGTTAACTTATTGTACAGAGGTACAACTCTGGGCTTCTGGGCTTTGATTTAGCCATTGGAGGATTTTCCATTTTTTTTCTTTTTTTTAATTCTCAACCAGTGCTTGGTGGATTTATTTGGCATGGTTTTAGGTTATTGTCTGGTTTCAGGATCCAGTTTTTCCTCAGCTTACTTATTCTCAGGTTCAAGCAACCTACAACATTCAAACATCACGCAAAAAAGGAGAAAGACAAGAGAGTTTTAGATTTACTTGCAAGGAGAATGGACAGAGACGCACTTCAGTTGCAATCTCCTACCTCTAAAGCACGTTCTGCCGTAGCCTCTCTTTTTATCTCCTTAGGGTGGTCCCTAGTT
The DNA here is from genome assembly GCF_000485575.1 of Poecilia formosa. Lineage (NCBI taxonomy): Eukaryota > Metazoa > Chordata > Actinopteri > Cyprinodontiformes > Poeciliidae > Poecilia > Poecilia formosa. The sequence goes on along the minus strand of NW_006800192.1, from coordinate 592,934 downwards.
ACATAGCTTATTCTGTTGTCTTGTGTTAATTACATAGTGTTACTGTTTCTTCTGTTGTTTTATCTTGAGTCACAGTCTTGATGCACCTCCAAGCTGAGCAGAGTGTGAGTGCTGAGTTCGGTTCCTGTTTGTTTCCTCCTGTACATGCAATGCAGGAACTGATGTACTCACAGAAGAATGGTGATATGCAGCACCATTAAATCAACTTCACACATCAAAAACAGTAAACATAAGACCACAGCAAACATAAGATAAAATACTAAATATTTCTAACACTTATTTTGTTTTTGTTTGTTTTTTTTGTGGGTTTTTTTACAGGTAGTCCAACATTTTTTTTTTTCTGTTTCATGATTGACTCGTTCTTGCATTAGGATGGATGTTTCTTTTACTTCAAAACATTTTTGATCATTTTTAACATTTAACATTTCTGATCATTTTTACCTCTTAAATCGTGTTCTTTGACAGTCCATGTGGAAGCCTGCCTATGACTTCCTGTACGCCTGGAGCCTTCGTTATGGAGACAGCCACAAGGACATGATCCAGGAGCTTCACCTGGCCCTGGACAAAATGAAAAACCCCATCACCAGGCAGTGGAGGCATCTGACCGGCGTGCTCATCACAGTGAACTGCTTAGACATCTTTCAAGAAGCAGCTTTCCCAGAACCCTGAATGTTTTACGCTGCCGTGCTGAAACAGGCTTTGTGTGAAAAGCACTAAACATGCTACGTACCGACATCTTCGCTTGAGACACAGGACTCTCAGAGAATTTCACTTTAGCTGAAATTTTCTAAAAACACCTTAACTAACAAGTCCAGGCAGGCAGTGATTTAAAAGTGCTGAAGATATCTGTGCAAATGTCGAATATGTGCAGAGGAAATTGTAATTTTGCTCATGTTTATGATGTCAGTAGTGACTTGCTGATGTCCTTTTTATGAATAATTTCAACTGGTGTAGGACCCTTTGTATTTTTTTTATGCATAGCAGAAATTGCTCTGTAAACCTTTTCCCATTAAAAGTGCACTTTAGTTCTACAAATCGTCAATAATTAAAGAGCAGATAATTTTAATCCACTGCATTTGAGATTATTCATGCATCAAATCAATACTGTATTTGTTTGACTTTTAAATTATATTATGGTCTGTAGAATTTATTGCACTTGTGGACATGTTTTTTTTTAATGCATTTTAAGTAAATTGTAAAAAACACTGTTAAAGTAAAAAAAGTTCCAAAATGTCATGTAGGCATACAGCAATGGGAGTCTGAAGTTCTTTTTTTTAATTTTCTTTTAGGTTTGTGATGAAAATAAGACTGTTTTACCAAAGGAAAAGTTACATAAGATGCTTAAACAAAAGAAGGTGCCTTCTATGTGTCACAGACTGCTTTTTTCCATATAAGTGTTATTTTTTACTATGAAATTTTAGATAAGTAGGAATATTATAATTTAATAAAGGACATAAACGACACAGTGGCTGTCTCTTCATTTAATTAAGTTTGTCCTAAACAATAGTGTGATCTAATGTGATGTGCAGACAAAACAACTTTTATTTCCACCACCCCACACGGGGTGGTGGAAATGAAATGAAAATGCAGATATGTCTATATTGGTTGTAGGACCAATTTTTTTAATTTGTTAACCACAAATAGAACTTAAAAAAATCAAGAAGGATCACTATATTAAAAATATCTCCATAATAAAAATTGGATTACAAAAACTTTGCATTGCTGATGTAATGACATAGGCTGAAATGTGGAGCTAGAAACACTTCTGAGACTTTTTTTTTTTTTTTTTCAGGTGCAGTGAAGTGGTAAATATTTGAATTAATGCAATGTGACTGGCTTTGTTTGGAGACCTTTTTATAGCAGCAGCAGCAATCAGAGGATGCAACAGTTATCTATAATGAATATTGTAGCCTGTCAAGAGAGTTTTCATGTTTTCAAGCTGACTGGTGTCCGTATGTGTGTGTGTGTGTGTGTGTGTGTGTGTGTGTGTGTGTGTTTGTGTGTAACTGTGTATATGTTTTTAAAAATGGCCACACGGCAAAAATATCCTACTAGCTAATGAAAGATGCTGGATTCAACTTTTAGAATTA